>NW_016107499.1:2027570-2127826 GCF_001604975.1 Cebus imitator | reverse complement strand
AAAAAAAAAAAAAAAAAAAAAAAAAAAAAAAGAAGTTATTCCAAGAAAAAGGCTCTAATAAAAATGCTGGCCTGCCTTTTCTTAAAAAGAACTATTAAAGGAATTACATTACACATCATACTTTTTTGCTCAATCATAATCAGAAATACAACTTTTCTAGGTCCTCAATTATAATCCATACTGTCATCTTCAAAATTTTTTTTAGTATTCCAAATCTACCCTTTAAAAATTTCCTCAATTCCCCAATCTTTCAACTACCCTCAGAAATTCTTGCCCTATCCTGCTTAATTTTCCATAATCTTCAGCTCTTCTCTGAATCTTTCTATGCCATGTTAATCTGAATGAAATCCCTGCAGCCTTCATAAGAATTCATTATTTTAATATCAACATTGCAAATATAACCCCTGGAAATTAAGAGCCTCCTCCATGTTTTTTCCTCACAATTCCAGACTTTATCTTCACTCCTTTGAAGTAACATCTTGTGATAATAACTTAGAGTTATGGTCAATGCAAAACTTCTTTCATTTCTTGAAAACAGTTGCAACCACTATTCCAACAACTATTATCTTTATTAGTGGTGCTAGTACTTTGTACTGGATTATCCATGCAACATCCTAGTCTCTTACTTCTTTGATCTTATTTCCAACATTTTCTTTTTCCACTTGAGTTCAACTATTTTCTACCAAAGTTAGACACTAGACCATCTCAAAACCTGTAACTATAAAATAGAAAGTGAATTTACACTTCTTAATCTTTAATTGCAACTTCAGAATGTTCCACATCACTTATTTTAATATATTACTCACACTTCAGAATGCCTGCTTCCAAAGATCCTCCAAGACATGAATGTTTTATATAATTATTCACCAGTGCTTTCAGATTCTTATATCCCTTTTTATTAAACTTAAGTTCCATTTGCAAGAACTGCATTAATTCCCTGGAATATAGATTCAGCTCCTATCTCTCTCTTTAACTACTTTATATCAGCATTCAAAACTAGAGCCTGTTTGTACTCAACTTTTCATCTACTCTGTGCTTGTGCTCAAGAAAGGGAATATAGCTAGAGAAAAATCAGGACTATGTTGGAAGACTTATTTTAAATTTAAACACACAAATCTCTAGTAGACCTTCCATCCTGCCTTGAACTCTTTTATTTTCTTTCCTTAGGCAATTAAGTCTCCCACACTCTGAAATAATTGCTTTACAACGTTGTTCAATTCTCAAACCTCGAATGCACTCTCCCTGTTTCTCAGCTTCAGAATGATGAGCTCATTCTTATTTCATTAAAAAAGAAAATAGAAACAATAAAAAACCATCTCTCCACTGCCATATCTCAAAGGATGCTACTTTTTGCCCACATATTTTGCTTTCTTTACAATGAATTAACTGAATTTCTCCACTAGAATTAACTTCTCAAGGTTACTAATTACCTCGATTTTGCCCAAATAGAATGTTCATTATTTTTTTTTTTTCCATTTATTTATTTTATTGTATTTTAGGTTTTGGGGTACATGTGAAGAACATGCAAAATTGTTGCATAGGAACACACATGGCAGTGTGAATGTTCATTATTTATACCTTATTTCTCATTATCCCTTGGCACTGTTGATATTTCTTTCTCAAAATATGTTCTTCATTTTGCTTCTGGGAAACCATAATTTTTGTTTCCTTTTTTCCTCACTGAGTGTTTTAAGTTCTCTAATCCCCAAATGTCAAATGTTAAACAATTCCAGTAATCAAAATCAGTCTTCATTCTTTTATTCCTTCATTCCTTTACAAACAAAACTAAAATATTGTTCTAAAACATTCTAAGATAATAGTAAAAATGTATAATGAAGTTCAAAAGACAGTAGCAAATAATTTAAATATAATGTTGAGCTCTCCATATGGCAAATTTCAGTCCTGATTTTTTAAAAGAGGGAAAAGAAACCATGTAAGGTATACCTGTAAGATACTGTGGCTTATCTGGGAGTTGGAGTTTGATTCTAACATCAGGACAGAAGTTAAGACCTTGGGATTGGATCACGTGGTAAATGGAACAGAGGTTCCTAAGTCTAAATTGCATTTGGAACTACAGTATTCTCTGTTAACAGGTACAGCAATATAAATAAATAAATAAATAAATAAATAAATAAATAAAGCACTACCTACTACAGAAAGATGCAAAATTAATTTATTTTACCTCTCATATGTATCTCATTACCTTTGGGGGTCCTGTTTACTTTAGCTACTTGTACCAAGAAACTCTAAGCCAAGAAAGTATATAGAAACTTTTCCCAGTGTAGTATATCCTGCTCATGGTACTGACTGCCATAATTCAAACAGTTCTATTGGGGCCCACATATTTTGCTTTCTTTACAATGAATGAAGTGAATACTCCAATAGAATTTACTTCTTAAGGCTACCAATTGCCCCAATTTTGCCCAACTCTAATATTCATTATCTGTCATTTATTTCTCAGTATCCCTTGGCACTATTGATATTTCTTTCCCAAAATAATGTTCTTCACTTGCTTCTGGGAAACCACAATTTTGCTTTTCTTTTTCCCTCACTGAGTGTTTTATTTTAACCTCTCCTCAAGTAAAAATATCATGCTTAAAGATATTCCTACAACACTAGATCATGAAACTATCTAAAATTATTAAAATAATAATGTTTCATAAAATATCACAGTATATACACATTCTACCATGTGTGTTCGATGATATAACAAATAGGATAATTAGCAACACCCTGTACCTGACGTAAGGTAACTACTGAAGAGAGAACTAAAAATCATTTAAAAACTGAAAAGTGGAAAGTAATTAATCAAACTTTTCATCAAAATAAATTGTAAGAAAAAATATGGAACAATTAGTTAAGAAAATTGATCCCCTTAGTACTATCTATGATCATACATGCTTTGGAAAGTCTCAAGATAATCCAAAGGCATGTGCAACTCAGTTTTAATTTTAGAACATCAGTGACTCAGTTTCCTCAAATGCAATAAGAGGATAATAACAATATCCTCACAGAGCTATTTTATGACTTGCCAAACAAGCAGATTTTTGAGCATGTAACAGGCATTCACCAGACAGAAGCTTTAAGATAATCCTTCTCTTCAACTTTTAACAAATAATACATGAGTTTACTTGAGCAGAGACTAAAAATAAGATATTAAACACTACTGATAGGTGTGAGAAAAATACTGAAATAGAAGTTTATATAAATAATCATTCAAGTTTAAACTCAAAAGACAATTTAATGAAAAATATTAGCCTCATTTGAAGTTAGAATTGTTAAGTTGAAAGACAAATCTGAAGACGTTACACATAATGCATAGAAGTGGCATCAAAATGGATGCTGCAAGAAACAAAAGTGTTTAAGAAATAAACATGCATTGAGAAAGTTCAGTTTTTGTGTAACAAGATAATGCAAAAGAAAATAAATAGAGGACACTGGGGAGTAGGTCATATTTGAATAGTTAATATTTGTGAATTTCCAGAAATTTGTAAAAAATAAAACCTCATTCCTAGAATTTGTAATTTCTATAGAAGCAGGGACAAAAACAATTCAAAAAATCTATACTTAGTCAAATCTTATTTTTTTTTTTATTTCTTAAAGTAACTTAGCCTTGGTTATTCAGTTTCAAAAATAGAAAAACATTTTCTGCCATTAATTACATTGCAATAAAAGGATCGTATGAGATATTTTATTTGAAGAAATTTTGCTAACTAAAAAGAGTCACGGTGTCTTAGAAAGATTATGGGATCATTTCTACACAAATGGATTCCTCCTGTACCCTTCACCTCTTATACCACTTTGCCCCTTTTTCTGCCCTGCAAACATGGAGTGCATTTCCTGGTTGAGGTGTTGTTTTGCAATGCTCAATTGAATGGGGCAAGTCTACCAAAAGTTTTAGTCAAAGGTAACTTGGTTCCTCTTCTCTCCATCTTCCACCGCCTGATTATGTTGGGTAAGGATATATCTTTGCATCCCTAGTTTTTCCTCAGGTGTCCTAGTCCCAGGCTAAGACTCAGGAGATAGGCACTACAGTTGGCCATGTGGCATATGCAAAAAATGTGCTCTCTAGTCTAGCTTTATTACCAATAAAGAGTGCTACAAATCTGCTTCTGCTGCTTCATTTCTTAATTGAGTCTAAAATAAACAAGAACAGTGCTTTTTATCCACTCATTAAAATCACAACTCTAGGCACATGAGCCATGAAAGAAAACATGGATAACTTTTTTGTGTGTGAAGCCAGGGTGCATGGAATCATTGGCCTTGAGGATGTTCTTGATTTTGTTAATGTTTCTTTCAAAATAGCCGTTGGGTATACCTAATGAGGATTTGGTAGATTAATTAGTTTTACACTTTATATTTACTTTTTTAGTACAATCTCTAAACCGTTAGAGGATATTTTGGCCTTGGGTTGAAATATAAAAGGTATATACAGACCAAAATAGGTCTTACAAGGACATCAGTATGGCTTATCTCCTTCCCATTTCCTCTGGGAACATACTTACCAAGAATGTACTAAATAAGTTTATGACTCCCAGGAAAGCAGAGAACTTTACTCTCACAGGTTATGTGGTAAATTAAAAAATATATATATAAAAATATATATGTATAAATATATATATATAATATATTATATATGATATATATATATATCATATATAATATATATGATATATATATATATCATATATAATATATGGATATATATATATCCATATATATATCATATATGATATATATATATATATATATGTGGAGGTCCCTACTATGAAAATATTACTAATACTTAGAACAAAATAATGTTAAAACTGTATAATGTATGTACTGTATATTGTGATATATAATATAGTGATGATAAAATTGCAACAAACATAGTTTAAGAAAACTGTGTACTTGGAATAAGTCAATCTTCCAGAAGCAGTACAGACATTTAAGGCACCAGATAGCATTATTTTGTCAGGCATATGTTAGTAGTTTAAGTGACAGTCTTAGTTCTACAAGTGATAGAAGATTAATTCAAGAAGTACCCAAAGATGAAAAAGAAGTAGATCATACCTGGAGAGTCCAAAGGTTTTAGAAGACAAACTAGATAACTAGATATTTATGGAAGACAGAGATGAAAAGAAGAGACAGAGTGAAAGAGAATGAATCCATGATTTGGGAAATTAATGAGTTTAAACATGTTAAAATGAGTGCTGTTAGAGATTAGACCAAAAAATAATTTTTGGAAGTTACTAGCTAAAGAAAAGTACCGGTAGCCAATAGAGATGTTGGGAAAGGAAAAGAAAAGAGTTAAGCAAGAAGAACCCAATAACTCTCTCAGAAGAAAGTGGGACCCAGGAAATCATAGCAAAGATTCCTGTCAACTTTTGAATAGATTCTGCAGTAAGTCATTGAGCCAGCCATCCTTAAAGAATAGGACACCACTACCAAATGGTTATAGAAGATTTGGATAGACATGAGAAGGAAGGCTACATGCTGAACCTTAAATAGTTAAGTCCTTGGTGGGTAGGCTTCAAAGATAACTTTTAAGAAAATGTGTTTCTGAGATCTATGAAATTAGAAAAAATACAGGAAGACACAAGCAAAATGACTAAATTTAGAGAAAAAATAGAGAGGGCATAATCCAGGACTATAGAAAGCATACTGTAAAAGCAAAAACTTAATTGGGCTATTCTCAATGGAAAATTAGTTGACATTTCTGAGGAAGAAGATCCAGAACCTAAGAAGTTATATTTCTCATTATTGTTTCAGCTACATATTTATATTTGCAGGACTTGATGGACAAATGTATTTGTCCATAAACAAAGAAAGGACAACTAATGTCCAAGACTGAAAAATACAGAGGTATATAGAACAGAGGGATAATAAAGAATGCCAGAAAAAAAAAATCTCAACTACATTCATAGAGATTGAGGTGGATGAAATGTTAGGGGGCCTCATAATGGAATGGAGTTGATAAAATCTTTGGGAGCCTCATAAAATGAAGTCAACTGATCATGTCTTTATGAAAACAAAATCGTATTGAAGAGCATATGACTAGTGTTTTCAAAATTTTAAAACGATGTACTTTTCCAACCAATTGCTATCAATGTATGTCCATTATTCTAATTAGAAAGCAAAGGCTGTAAAATTGGTTAAAAGCAGAAAAGGTAGTAGGTGTCTTTACTCTGAAAATATCAGTTACCTGCATGAGGAAATGAAGATTTAACCCAGCCTATCTGGCCAAATTTACTTCCAGAGCATCTTTAGCAAGAATTTTGCAGTAGTCCTTTGAAACAAATGCGTTTTGGCAATATGTCTAAACAGTGTTTCAAACAGGAAATGAATTTGTGAACAAGGGTTAAAATGTATGCCTCCGACTTTAGTGCTTAAATCTTGACTAGTCTATTTATTTCCTTTCTCCCATGATGTAGATATAAGCAGGATGTCTTCAATTATTCTGCACAATTATTTTACTTGGTTTATCCTTTATGCCTTCCTAAGCGGATACATTTAAAAAGTCAGGGTTTGGAGTTGGGAGAGTGGGCTTTGAATTCAATAAGTCAGAGAGAAAATGCATAAGGAAAGAGGCCAAATTAAATTTGTGGTAGACAATTATAGAACCAAAGAATGAGGGAGCCAGGAATATGGAGTGGGAAGCAATGTGACAGAAGTCCAGAATGAAACTGGTCTTGTTTACATGCTTGAGATGAGGGCAACAGCCAAAATTGCTCTAACAGATTGTTTAAAAGGAGTGAAAAAATAAGTGGGTGCCAATTTCACTTCTACTTAGCCCTTGCTATCCTCTTCCTGTGATGAGCATAGAAATCAATGTACCCTGAATCTCGTTTTCTTACCCCCATTAATATAATTATCAAGGTTCCATTAATTGATTAAATACATTTATTAAATTAACTTTTAATGTGTTCATTAACATAGTCAAATCAGACATCTAAATTAAGTTAAATCACATATAGAATAATAGTATTTTTAATAATATTAAATTTATAATTTTTTATTTTGTATTTGAGAAATTGTTGAAAATTAATATAATTATAACATATTTTCCCCTTATTTTGTAATTTTAAAAATTAGAGGAATATTTTTATCTGTGAATATGTGAATATATTCTGTAAGTATAAACAAACTACTTCAGATTTTTATTAGAAAATTTAATTAGCAAGTTTTCAACTTTCAAATTTTATGTTTCTAATTCAAAAGCTATATATATATATGTGTGTGTGCATACGTGTGAATATGTAACTAATTTTCCGTTTATGTATTATTCTAGTAGATTATATTTTAAGTTATCTATTAACTTTAAAAGGGAATATTATAAAAAGTTCACCAACTTCCAAAAGCATTCAAGTGATATATAAAATCTTCTGTTTTACTAGGTGTGGGATTTTATAAATGCTTAATTTTTTAGTGTAGAACATGTTTAAATATTCTTTTTTCCAGAAAGCCACTGGGATCTCTAAAGTGTTCCTGGCTAATTGGGAAAAAAATTACAGGGAAGCAAGAGTAGCAGATGGAAAGACAGTTGGCCAAACCTACTGCCCATACTGCACAGTTGCCAAAACCCTTGAAAGTAATAGTCCATTTTGGAAACATTTACTGGAAGAACAAATGTTTGCTGATGAAACAAACATTTGAAGTATTAGGAAACACCCAAATAAAACATTTTTTTTAGCAGAAATAAATATTTTTACTTGAGAAATCATTGCCAGAGTAAATATGCCATTTCAAGGTAAAAACAAAACAAAACAAAACAAAAAAGCTATTAGAGACAGGTCACAAAATGTATAAAGAATGCAGATTTAATGGATATCATGTATCCATATACCTTTCAATATAAGTCATCTTATGATTGATATTCCAGAAGCACATTTAAACTGCAAAAAAATTTACTTGAATAATAAAAGAATGGGTATATTTTAACTTATCTATACTATTAAATATAAATGAAGCTTAAAATTATATAAGTAATATAAAAAAACCAATGCAAATTCAATATTCTTCAAGCATATTGAGCAAAGGGCTATGTGTTGATGCTGTATATTGAAGTAAGTTTACTATTTGATTTAATTTGATTAAAATCATGATTGTCTTAAATGTGAATGCTTTTATTTTCCTGAGATAGTAAGGAGAGATATTTAATAAAAGTAAGTTCAAAAATTATAATCTAGAAATAAAAATAACTCAAATTCTTAATGTTTGTCTAGATTCTTTTAATATTGGATTAATGCTGCTTTTATTATCTAATTTTGTCATTTTGATGGGTTAATTCTTACATAGACCTCTTTTTCTGGGAAGTATAAATATGTAGAATTTTGAAGATAATGAAGGAATTTAAAATCAATGTAGTTCAATCTGCTCACTAATTATAGATGGGCAAATTGAGTTCTAGAAAGGTTAAGCTATTAGCCCAAATCATATAACAAATTAGTCACACTACCAGGACAAGACTTTCAGTCTTCTCATTCTTATAGCAGAATTTTTAAATTAAAGCTTATTGTTCTATTTTGTACTTCTCTATGGCATTTTTTCTACATTCTAGGAGATCAGAGTAAAATTTCATGGAAAGTATATTAAAATTAGATGTATACTCTTTCAAGATTTTTTTTGATTGTAGTTACCTAATTTATAAACTGATGAGGAAGTACGATTAAATCTAAAACAGTGAAATAATGAAATTACCTTTAAATTTTCCTACTTAACACCCTTTCAGAAAAATAATGAAGCTTTTGGATTTAATGAAAACTTAGTAAATGTTTTTCTTGTTTCATTTAAAACATACACATACAAATGTATAATTCAATAAATAAAGTTTAAGGTCCTATGAAGTACAAAATTAATATTGCTGAAGAGAGGGCTAGCATTTCCCCTCTTTTCCTAGGAGATAATCTCTAAGCACATGGAATATGCTTAGATAAGAGTAATTGATAAGAGTGTCTTTGTTTACCTTCAAGACTTGGGACACCCTAAATTCTCTATCCATATGACTTACAGTGGAGGTTTTGAACTACCTGGTAGTGTCTTGACCTCTGGAGGTGCTTGGGACCAAGGTTGGTCATGCAAGAGGCCTACCAAAGCTTGTCACTGATAATCAATAGAAACTCTGGACACGAAGACCTGGATGATCTTCCCTAGTTGGCAGTATTCCATGGATGTCATCACATATCACTGAGGAAAGAAAAAACACCGTTTGCATAACTTCACTGGGAGAAGCTAGAAGTTGTCCTCCACTGAGAAGACAACCAGAAGTTCATGCTCAAAAACCTCCCGGGCCCTGCCCTGTTCACTTCTCTCCCTGAATTTAATTGGTTTTCTTTCACCGTAATAAACTGTCACCATGAGTCTAACAAGCTTGGCGAGTTCTGTGATTCCTTTAGCAAGTTACCAAACCTCAGGGTAATTTTGGGAACTTCTGTACTTGTAGTTTGTGTCAGAAGTGAGAATGCTTTTGGCGATTCCTAAACTTGCAGCTCGCATCCAAAGTGAGAGTGGTCTTGGCAAGTCCCAAATTATGCAGGAACTAAACTATGTTCAAATGGAATTCCACAGGAATAAATGTTTAAATTACAATGAAAAAGACCAAAAACTATTTAAAACTGTTAAGCTGGGAGAGTTACACTAAATGCTATCAGAATTTGCTTCTGTGAAAAGTACTACTGCTAAAAATAAAACTCAAGCTCAAACAGGTTTGGTTGAAACTTAGGAAATATTCTCTGGTGACCAAATTAAATTTGCATATTGGGAGTCTGGACTACCTATTGATGTTCCTTTAATATTGACATTAAAAAAGATGAAGAACATGAATGCGTTCATAAAAGTGGGGAGACAATCAAGAAAATTATTCTTTCTCATTTTAAATATTTAACATTTTTAACATATTCCCAAGGAGCAGCAGCAATATTTAAACATATTTAAAATTCACAAAGTTCTATTTGAAGGTCCCCAAAAGCTTTATTACTAGCTCTAACAAGTTTTCTCTTTGATCGGCTCTAATCAGATTCACCTTTGTGACTAGTTTTTGGAGTTTGCGTCATGTTACTTAAGTTACTCGAACAATCTCATAGTTAATAAACAGCTTAGAAACGTAAGATGCTATATAACATTTAACACACACACTAATTATTGAATATAATATATTTGCATATGAAAATCAGTGCACAAAATTATTCTTTTTTTGTTCTCTTTGAATACATATATATATATGCATATATATATATAATTGCATTTTAGGTTCTGTGGTACATGTGCAAAACATGCAGGATTGTTTCATAGGTACATACATGGCAATGTGGTTTGCTGCCTCCATTCCCCCCGTCACCTATGTCTGGCATTTCTCCCCATGTTATCCCTCCACCACCTTCCTACCCCCTGCTGCTGTCTCTTCCCTATTTCCCCCCAACAGACCCCAGTGTATGATGCTCCCCTCCCTGTGCCACGTGTTCTCATTGTTCAACACCTACCTATGAGTGAGAACATGCAGTGTTTGTTTTTCTGTTCTTGTGTCAGTTTGCTGAGAATGATGATAGACTGGACAAGGAAATTGTGGCACATATACACCATGGAATACTATGCAACCATAAAAAACAATGAGTTCATGTCCTTCGTAGGGACGTGGATGAATCTGGAAACAAAATTATTATTCACAAACTGTTCTTAATAAGCTGTGACTGATTTATTTTTAATGATTTTATTGCCAGGAAACATGGTACAAAATCATTTTTAAAATAGGTATCTAAAATTCATTACTGGCCAGGCACAGTGGCTCATGCCTGTAATCTCAGCACTTCGGGAGACCGAGGTAGGTGGATCACTTGAGGTCAGGAGATGGAGACAAGCCTGGCCAACATGGTGAAATCTCATCTCTACTAAAAATGTAAAAAATTAGCCGAATGTTATGGTGGGTACCTGTAATCCAAGCTACTTAGGAAGCTGAGGCAGGAGAATGGCTTGAACTCGGGAGGCAAGGGTTGCAGTGAGCTGAGACTGCACCATTGCACTCCAGCCTAAGCAACAAGTGTAAAACACTGTCTTAAAAATAATAATAATGATAAACAAAAATTAAAAATGAAAAATAAAATTCATTACTATGCAGCCATAAAAAGTAACAAAATCATGTCTTTTGCAGCAACACTGATGCAGTTAGAAGTCATGATTCTAAACAATTAACACAGGAACAGAAAGCCAAATACCACATGTTCCCAACCATAAAAGGGACCTAAACATTGAGTAGCAATAGACATAAAGATAGGATCGATAGACACTGAGACTACTGTACTTCAAGGCAGAGGCTGGGAGAGGAGTGAGGGTTAAAAAGTTATCTTTTGAATATTATGTTCACTACCTAGGTGACAGGATCAGTTGTACAATAAACCTCAGTGACACAAAATTTACCCATGTAATAAACCTGCATATACATCCCCTTAACCTAAAATAAAATTTGGGAAACAGAAGTGAAATAAAATATTTAGGTCATTAACCATAAAAAAATTTTTTTTAATGAAATAAAATAAAATCCATCACTAACCCTTATAATAAATATCACTTTTACAATTTATTGTACCATTCATCTTAATTCATTTTGAACTGATAAAACAGCTAAGTTTTCTTAAATTCTTATACAAATATTTATGAAGAGATCTACAGAGTGTGTTTGGCATAAAGTCTGATTGGTGATCAAAAATCCAAATCTTTTTGCATCTTTTTAAATTTCATTATATATAGAAATATGTCATGTAACAATGTTTTGTTAAATTATGGACTGCATATAGTATGAGGGTCCCATAAGATTACTATGGAGCTGAAAATTCTTGTTGCTTTGTGACCTCATAGCCATCAGAAAGCACAGCACAACACATGGGTTTGTGGTGATGTTGGTGTATACAAACCAATCCTACTGTGCTGTCATATTTTTACTGTGTCTTTTCTTGTTTTTATTATTGTTGCTGGGAGAGGGTCTCATTATACTATATTGTCCAGGCTGATCTTGAACTCCTGGGCTCAAGTAGTCCTCCTACGTTGGCCTCCTAAAGTGCTGGGATTATAAGTGTGAGCCATCACCCAGCCTACTGTATCTTTTCTATATTTACATATGTTTAGCTATACAAATACTTATTATTGTGTTTCTATTGTCTAGACTATTCAGAATAGTAACATGACTTACAGATGTGTAACCTAGAAGCAATAGGCTATACCATATAGCCTACATGTCTAGTAGACTATATCATGTAGCTTTGTGGAAGGACACACTATGATATTGGCACAGTGATACAATAATCTAATAATGCATTTCTTAGAACATATCCCTGTCATTAAGTGAAACATGACTATATAATATTTTATAAAGTACATGATATGTTTATATTATATGATATATATAATGAAGTGTAATATATGATGCATATCCACACCATATCCATATTAATTTAAATATGTAGAAAGATTGATATGCAGATATTATCTGTTTATCAATTGTTATATAGCTATAGCCAGAGTATATATCAGTGTAGGGCTATAGCTACAGCTAATAGATAATATAGATACAGATATAAAGCCTCTTTTTTAGTAGTTCATACCTGTTTCTAAGATTTCTTGATCTTCATTCTCATTTCTACCTTTCTGAGATTTCCTTCTTATTGCTTGATGTGATATTGCCAAGACTGAACCAACTAGGATCAACCACGCTTGAGAGCAATTTGTTTTGAAAGTCAAAGTAGACATTGACAAGTGAAATATTTAAGTTGTATACTCCAACCTCTCTGTTTCCTGATTCTAGTTCATTAAACAATATTCAAACACAAAAGATAAAAATGG
Organism: Cebus imitator; assembly: GCF_001604975.1. Lineage (NCBI taxonomy): Eukaryota > Metazoa > Chordata > Mammalia > Primates > Cebidae > Cebus > Cebus imitator. The sequence continues at coordinate 2,115,016 of NW_016107499.1, read as the reverse complement.
ATGTGTAACTATTATATAAAAACATCAAATATAAGTATTTGCAAGAATGTAAAGAAAAGGCAAACTTGCACACTGTTGGTGGGAATGTAAATTAGTACCACTGTTATGGGAAACAGTATGGAGGGTCCTCAAAAAATTAAAAATAAAACTACCATATGATTCAACAATCCTACTCCTGGGTATATATTCAAAGAAAAAAAATTAATATGTTGAACAGATAGCTGCACTCCCATGTTCATTTCAACATGATTTATTATAACCAAGATATATTACAGTATTACACTAAGTGTCCACGATGGATGAATGGATAAAGAAAATATGATATATGTACACAATGGAATATTATTCAGCCTTTAAAAAAAGGCAATTCCTTTTTTTTTGTGAAGATATGGAAGAGCTTATAAAACATTAAGTGAAATAAGCTAGGCACAGAAAGATAAATATCACATGATCTCACATGTGGAAAATGTTGAATTCATAGAAGCAGAGAGCAGAGTTGTGGTGACCAGGTGCAGGGATGGGGGTAAGAATATGTTGGTCAAAGGATACAAAATTCCAGTTAACAGAAATATATTTAAGATATTTATCATACCTTTTGGCTATGGTTAATAACAATGCATTGTATTCTTTAAAATTGCTAAGAAGTATTTTGTGTTTTCACCATAAAAATAAGTATATGAAATTAGGCATATATTTAATTTAGTCTTCCATAATGTATGCATATTTCAAAATATGATTTGTACAATTTTTGATTCAGTAAAAAATAAATTTAATGAGAAACAAAGTTATGCCTTACCTAAGAATTTGATTTGCTATCTCACTGTAATCATTTCACATGTAAATTATAATTAAAGCCAAAGACAGAGATATTCTATTAATATAATATTTTTAAAAGTGCTCTCCTTGTGTACACATTACCATGAAGTTATCCTTAAATATTAATACATATAATGCAGTTTTTTCTTAATTTTACTCTTCTTTCAGAGGAGTAATACATTTATCTTTTTTTGTGTTAAATTGGAGGTGTACATTTGCCTAGGGATGACGCCTAATAAATAATTGTGAAGAAAAAATATTTTTCTTTAAAACTTTATAAAACCACACAGAAATTGTAATTGGACTACACAGCAGTTGACATTATGAATACCTGAGCAAAGATAAGATTGACTTTTATAGTAATGTTTTAAAGAATTTTCTGATGAAATGTACTCATAGCTATTATTTCAGCTGCACTTGGCTTTTGGCTCTTGGCCTTTTTGTCAGTTTCTTGATGTCAAATTTTGAAACAAGAATTTGCCATGGAAACTACCAGGTGAATTTAATGCTTTACTCATAAAATAAGCAATATTTACAAAATATAGCTTGAATTTTCTCATTTTTTTGTTCTTTCTTTAAACTCGGTATTATGTATATGGGCAGCAACCGTTTCTTAATCTGATAATTGCCGAATCACTGAATATATCTGTGGCTAAATTATCCTGAAGCTCTAGTATGTTTTAGAGTAAATTAAACATGAAATTATAAAACATATTTATACTAGATTGTATTGTACTTTGTATGATAAAGGACATTTTTCCCAACAAATTATGTATTATGTGGGAACTGTATTACAATAATCTGAGTCTCCAGTTCAAACTTAGGCCATCAGAATCTCTAAGAGTGGTTTAAGAACATGAATGTTTAAAGAAACTATGTGTGTTTTTCACACACATTCAACTCTAAAAAGCAGGTTGAGCATTCAATAATTAGAATAAGAGTCATGCTGTATGACATTTTGTGATGGAGAGATGGCAGGGTCAGCTGTATTTATTTAGCCCTTTGAAATAAAGACACTCAGATATTTTTCTCATATCTTCAGGTCACTAAATGTTTCACTCTGTCACAGTGTCTTGGTGTCTTGAGCTGAGAAAGAGAACGTTGTCAGATACTCCATTTACAGAATTACCACATATTGCATGTGCTGAGGAGTTGTTACTCGTTTTCCACTTGTACCCTCCTTTTATGGAACCCATTAAATCTGATTCTGAGCAATGGATGATGTCATGATAGGATTTATCAGCTGTAAATTTCAACCTAGAATAAAAAGACACATTGATAAATAATGTTAAAACAACTAACACAACAAATTAGTTATTAAAATGGGAAGAAATGCCAGATATAGGTGACAGGGGATGGAGGCGCCAAACCACATTGCCATGTATGTGCCTATGCAACAATCCTGCATGATCTGCACATGTACCCCAGAGCCTAAAGTACAATTAAAACAAAACAAAACAAAAAACCTTCATTTCCAATTTCAGCTCCAACTTTTCTTGGTGGTAGAGATACTCTAACTGCCCTCCAAACAATTTTGCTAGTATTGGAAGGTTTGAGGATACTCATCTGGCGCAAGAGATCCCTCATCAATTTCACTTCACGTTTTCACAGAGCTTCCAGTTGTATAATTCTGCTGGGTAATTCATTTACTACCAAAGAATCTAATGTCATTGTTTAACAGTTGTTATTACTTAAAAGGTCCATAGGTTAAATATGGAATTTACAACTTATCCTTTTCCATTATCCTATTGTACATCTTTAACCAATCAACAAACATCTCTCAATTTATTTTCCTCAAAGGTTAAAAGTAAAAAGTGTAGTTAAGTAGATTACCAAAGTCCTCTGATTTAGATGTATTGTATTGTTTTGTTAGTTTTTTCCCCTCAGAGCTAACTGCTGTTGTATTTTCTCTATTATTAAAGTCAGATGTGTTCTTTGGAAGGTTGAATGGTTTCAGTGAGAAACAATTATTGGTACATTTGCATCCCTAGGCATGAACACCTAATATCTTTATTAGATGTTCAACGACAACTGTATTGAAAACAAAGCTATTTAATATAGCTATTATACTAAATACACTTAGAACACTTCATTTAAAGCCTATAGTACCTAAAAAACAAAACACACAAAAGGAATTAGAATATAAAACACAAAATAAATTTATAAAATATTTATTGCTTATTTTTAGTACTACAAATATTTACATTTAGAATACAATATTTGTCCTGATAAAATATTTCTACTTTTATATTTAATAGAGGAATATGTTCAAATGACAAATAAATTGTATTTATAATCTTTCTCTTCTATAAGCAAATGAGTATTATAAAAATTCAGAAAGAAATTTCTCATAATAAACAATGAACTACATATTATACAAAATGAGTTCTCATCATNAACATGCAGGATTGTTTCATAGGTACATACATGGCAATGTGGTTTGCTGCCTCCATTCCCCCCGTCACCTATGTCTGGCATTTCTCCCCATGTTATCCCTCCACCACCTTCCTACCCCCTGCTGCTGTCTCTTCCCTATTTCCCCCCAACAGACCCCAGTGTATGATGCTCCCCTCCCTGTGCCACGTGTTCTCATTGTTCAACACCTACCTATGAGTGAGAACATGCAGTGTTTGTTTTTCTGTTCTTGTGTCAGTTTGCTGAGAATGATGATAGACTGGACAAGGAAATTGTGGCACATATACACCATGGAATACTATGCAACCATAAAAAACAATGAGTTCATGTCCTTCGTAGGGACGTGGATGAATCTGGAAACAAAATTATTATTCACAAACTGTTCTTAATAAGCTGTGACTGATTTATTTTTAATGATTTTATTGCCAGGAAACATGGTACAAAATCATTTTTAAAATAGGTATCTAAAATTCATTACTGGCCAGGCACAGTGGCTCATGCCTGTAATCTCAGCACTTCGGGAGACCGAGGTAGGTGGATCACTTGAGGTCAGGAGATGGAGACAAGCCTGGCCAACATGGTGAAATCTCATCTCTACTAAAAATGTAAAAAATTAGCCGAATGTTATGGTGGGTACCTGTAATCCAAGCTACTTAGGAAGCTGAGGCAGGAGAATGGCTTGAACTCGGGAGGCAAGGGTTGCAGTGAGCTGAGACTGCACCATTGCACTCCAGCCTAAGCAACAAGTGTAAAACACTGTCTTAAAAATAATAATAATGATAAACAAAAATTAAAAATGAAAAATAAAATTCATTACTATGCAGCCATAAAAAGTAACAAAATCATGTCTTTTGCAGCAACACTGATGCAGTTAGAAGTCATGATTCTAAACAATTAACACAGGAACAGAAAGCCAAATACCACATGTTCCCAACCATAAAAGGGACCTAAACATTGAGTAGCAATAGACATAAAGATAGGATCGATAGACACTGAGACTACTGTACTTCAAGGCAGAGGCTGGGAGAGGAGTGAGGGTTAAAAAGTTATCTTTTGAATATTATGTTCACTACCTAGGTGACAGGATCAGTTGTACAATAAACCTCAGTGACACAAAATTTACCCATGTAATAAACCTGCATATACATCCCCTTAACCTAAAATAAAATTTGGGAAACAGAAGTGAAATAAAATATTTAGGTCATTAACCATAAAAAAATTTTTTTTAATGAAATAAAATAAAATCCATCACTAACCCTTATAATAAATATCACTTTTACAATTTATTGTACCATTCATCTTAATTCATTTTGAACTGATAAAACAGCTAAGTTTTCTTAAATTCTTATACAAATATTTATGAAGAGATCTACAGAGTGTGTTTGGCATAAAGTCTGATTGGTGATCAAAAATCCAAATCTTTTTGCATCTTTTTAAATTTCATTATATATAGAAATATGTCATGTAACAATGTTTTGTTAAATTATGGACTGCATATAGTATGAGGGTCCCATAAGATTACTATGGAGCTGAAAATTCTTGTTGCTTTGTGACCTCATAGCCATCAGAAAGCACAGCACAACACATGGGTTTGTGGTGATGTTGGTGTATACAAACCAATCCTACTGTGCTGTCATATTTTTACTGTGTCTTTTCTTGTTTTTATTATTGTTGCTGGGAGAGGGTCTCATTATACTATATTGTCCAGGCTGATCTTGAACTCCTGGGCTCAAGTAGTCCTCCTACGTTGGCCTCCTAAAGTGCTGGGATTATAAGTGTGAGCCATCACCCAGCCTACTGTATCTTTTCTATATTTACATATGTTTAGCTATACAAATACTTATTATTGTGTTTCTATTGTCTAGACTATTCAGAATAGTAACATGACTTACAGATGTGTAACCTAGAAGCAATAGGCTATACCATATAGCCTACATGTCTAGTAGACTATATCATGTAGCTTTGTGGAAGGACACACTATGATATTGGCACAGTGATACAATAATCTAATAATGCATTTCTTAGAACATATCCCTGTCATTAAGTGAAACATGACTATATAATATTTTATAAAGTACATGATATGTTTATATTATATGATATATATAATGAAGTGTAATATATGATGCATATCCACACCATATCCATATTAATTTAAATATGTAGAAAGATTGATATGCAGATATTATCTGTTTATCAATTGTTATATAGCTATAGCCAGAGTATATATCAGTGTAGGGCTATAGCTACAGCTAATAGATAATATAGATACAGATATAAAGCCTCTTTTTTAGTAGTTCATACCTGTTTCTAAGATTTCTTGATCTTCATTCTCATTTCTACCTTTCTGAGATTTCCTTCTTATTGCTTGATGTGATATTGCCAAGACTGAACCAACTAGGATCAACCACGCTTGAGAGCAATTTGTTTTGAAAGTCAAAGTAGACATTGACAAGTGAAATATTTAAGTTGTATACTCCAACCTCTCTGTTTCCTGATTCTAGTTCATTAAACAATATTCAAACACAAAAGATAAAAATGGATGTGTAACTATTATATAAAAACATCAAATATAAGTATTTGCAAGAATGTAAAGAAAAGGCAAACTTGCACACTGTTGGTGGGAATGTAAATTAGTACCACTGTTATGGGAAACAGTATGGAGGGTCCTCAAAAAATTAAAAATAAAACTACCATATGATTCAACAATCCTACTCCTGGGTATATATTCAAAGAAAAAAAATTAATATGTTGAACAGATAGCTGCACTCCCATGTTCATTTCAACATGATTTATTATAACCAAGATATATTACAGTATTACACTAAGTGTCCACGATGGATGAATGGATAAAGAAAATATGATATATGTACACAATGGAATATTATTCAGCCTTTAAAAAAAGGCAATTCCTTTTTTTTTGTGAAGATATGGAAGAGCTTATAAAACATTAAGTGAAATAAGCTAGGCACAGAAAGATAAATATCACATGATCTCACATGTGGAAAATGTTGAATTCATAGAAGCAGAGAGCAGAGTTGTGGTGACCAGGTGCAGGGATGGGGGTAAGAATATGTTGGTCAAAGGATACAAAATTCCAGTTAACAGAAATATATTTAAGATATTTATCATACCTTTTGGCTATGGTTAATAACAATGCATTGTATTCTTTAAAATTGCTAAGAAGTATTTTGTGTTTTCACCATAAAAATAAGTATATGAAATTAGGCATATATTTAATTTAGTCTTCCATAATGTATGCATATTTCAAAATATGATTTGTACAATTTTTGATTCAGTAAAAAATAAATTTAATGAGAAACAAAGTTATGCCTTACCTAAGAATTTGATTTGCTATCTCACTGTAATCATTTCACATGTAAATTATAATTAAAGCCAAAGACAGAGATATTCTATTAATATAATATTTTTAAAAGTGCTCTCCTTGTGTACACATTACCATGAAGTTATCCTTAAATATTAATACATATAATGCAGTTTTTTCTTAATTTTACTCTTCTTTCAGAGGAGTAATACATTTATCTTTTTTTGTGTTAAATTGGAGGTGTACATTTGCCTAGGGATGACGCCTAATAAATAATTGTGAAGAAAAAATATTTTTCTTTAAAACTTTATAAAACCACACAGAAATTGTAATTGGACTACACAGCAGTTGACATTATGAATACCTGAGCAAAGATAAGATTGACTTTTATAGTAATGTTTTAAAGAATTTTCTGATGAAATGTACTCATAGCTATTATTTCAGCTGCACTTGGCTTTTGGCTCTTGGCCTTTTTGTCAGTTTCTTGATGTCAAATTTTGAAACAAGAATTTGCCATGGAAACTACCAGGTGAATTTAATGCTTTACTCATAAAATAAGCAATATTTACAAAATATAGCTTGAATTTTCTCATTTTTTTGTTCTTTCTTTAAACTCGGTATTATGTATATGGGCAGCAACCGTTTCTTAATCTGATAATTGCCGAATCACTGAATATATCTGTGGCTAAATTATCCTGAAGCTCTAGTATGTTTTAGAGTAAATTAAACATGAAATTATAAAACATATTTATACTAGATTGTATTGTACTTTGTATGATAAAGGACATTTTTCCCAACAAATTATGTATTATGTGGGAACTGTATTACAATAATCTGAGTCTCCAGTTCAAACTTAGGCCATCAGAATCTCTAAGAGTGGTTTAAGAACATGAATGTTTAAAGAAACTATGTGTGTTTTTCACACACATTCAACTCTAAAAAGCAGGTTGAGCATTCAATAATTAGAATAAGAGTCATGCTGTATGACATTTTGTGATGGAGAGATGGCAGGGTCAGCTGTATTTATTTAGCCCTTTGAAATAAAGACACTCAGATATTTTTCTCATATCTTCAGGTCACTAAATGTTTCACTCTGTCACAGTGTCTTGGTGTCTTGAGCTGAGAAAGAGAACGTTGTCAGATACTCCATTTACAGAATTACCACATATTGCATGTGCTGAGGAGTTGTTACTCGTTTTCCACTTGTACCCTCCTTTTATGGAACCCATTAAATCTGATTCTGAGCAATGGATGATGTCATGATAGGATTTATCAGCTGTAAATTTCAACCTAGAATAAAAAGACACATTGATAAATAATGTTAAAACAACTAACACAACAAATTAGTTATTAAAATGGGAAGAAATGCCAGATATAGGTGACAGGGGATGGAGGCGCCAAACCACATTGCCATGTATGTGCCTATGCAACAATCCTGCATGATCTGCACATGTACCCCAGAGCCTAAAGTACAATTAAAACAAAACAAAACAAAAAACCTTCATTTCCAATTTCAGCTCCAACTTTTCTTGGTGGTAGAGATACTCTAACTGCCCTCCAAACAATTTTGCTAGTATTGGAAGGTTTGAGGATACTCATCTGGCGCAAGAGATCCCTCATCAATTTCACTTCACGTTTTCACAGAGCTTCCAGTTGTATAATTCTGCTGGGTAATTCATTTACTACCAAAGAATCTAATGTCATTGTTTAACAGTTGTTATTACTTAAAAGGTCCATAGGTTAAATATGGAATTTACAACTTATCCTTTTCCATTATCCTATTGTACATCTTTAACCAATCAACAAACATCTCTCAATTTATTTTCCTCAAAGGTTAAAAGTAAAAAGTGTAGTTAAGTAGATTACCAAAGTCCTCTGATTTAGATGTATTGTATTGTTTTGTTAGTTTTTTCCCCTCAGAGCTAACTGCTGTTGTATTTTCTCTATTATTAAAGTCAGATGTGTTCTTTGGAAGGTTGAATGGTTTCAGTGAGAAACAATTATTGGTACATTTGCATCCCTAGGCATGAACACCTAATATCTTTATTAGATGTTCAACGACAACTGTATTGAAAACAAAGCTATTTAATATAGCTATTATACTAAATACACTTAGAACACTTCATTTAAAGCCTATAGTACCTAAAAAACAAAACACACAAAAGGAATTAGAATATAAAACACAAAATAAATTTATAAAATATTTATTGCTTATTTTTAGTACTACAAATATTTACATTTAGAATACAATATTTGTCCTGATAAAATATTTCTACTTTTATATTTAATAGAGGAATATGTTCAAATGACAAATAAATTGTATTTATAATCTTTCTCTTCTATAGATTTACTCTTCTATAAGCAAATGAGTATTATAAAAATTCAGAAAGAAATTTCTCATAATAAACAATGAACTACATATTATACAAAATGAGTTCTCATCATAAGAAAAAATAGATAATGACTCTGAACTGATGTGAACCTTCAGATTCAGCATTTCAGAGCAAATTTAGTTGTTCTGAATTATATGATCTCATTTGACATGCAATGCAAGTTCAGGGTTGATGTAACATGTATTCCATCCCATTTTAGCACAATAACATCTTGGAACTTAATAAAAACATTTCCGAGTATAGCATGAAGTAAAATTGGCTTTAGTGAGTGAATCCTATAAAACCAAATTTGTTGGAAGATAATAAGACAAAGTTGCAGAGCTGATTATTTTGATAGCTCTATTTGTCTGCCTGTAATATGAATGGATTAAAATTTTATAAAACTATTAAATCTGATTATATACTATATATCAATAATAAACTATTAAGATGAATTACACTTCTTTTTCTTTTTAAAATATTTATAATATTGTTATAAATTTGAGTCAACGTAGACAAAGCAAATTATTCTATTAATAACATATTTTTGAAAAGGATATTTTTCAGAAGAATCTGCAACTTAAGGCCAATAACTGCTACCAAACTGTTTCATCTGATAATATCCATATAAAGGATATATAGAAGCATAAACATGTTTTAATGGGTTTTATATATATAGACAATATTATGCTTATTGTATTTAATTTCTTCTCAAAATTAATATACATTGTTGCATTTTTATATAAAATAACTTTTTTTATGGAATTTCATGTGATAAAATTACAATAGTTATTAAGTTTGCCATACCCAAATTTCAAGAGTCAGTAGGGAAATGTTATACAATTCTGTTGGACATTCAAATGGATATATCTTCTCCAGGAAAAAAAAATAGAATTTCCATGTAATATTGAATATATAATTCACATAGTTTGTGACTCATTAATTCAACTTCTAAGAATAAATAAAAGAGAAACTCTGGTCCATGTTTTGGAGAGACATGTAGGGGAATGTGCATTGTATTATGGTTAAAAAAACAAAAATAATAAAGAGTAATCTAGAGAAAAATGGAAAATAAATTTCATAACATATGCACAATGATTATTATATAATCATAAAACATAAAACTGCTAGAACCAATCCAGGAGACAGATAAACGTATGATCCGTAAGGAGGCAGGGAGGGATGGAGACAGATGATAGATACTGAGATTTAAATATTATAGAGTATTTGGGGCCTTTTCTTAAAAAAAATAAAAACAAAATTGAAAACACAATATACTTGAGGCCATTTTCCTGGTGCTCGGATAAGTCCCATACTTGAAAAGACACGGCTTCATTAAGTTTTAAGGTTAAACTATTTCTGCCTATAATTATAGACAGCAACAAAAGGTGAATCTCAGCACATAAGGCATAACGTGAATTTACGAAGATAAGCCCTATCCACCACTAAATAGCAGTTTTACAAAGTTTAGAAACAATTAAAACAAAATAATAGTGTTCAGTTATACATAGTCATTCAATACATTTTTTAACCAAATAAAGGGATTAATAAATTATTAAATTAAAAAGATATTTTGTGTTAATTAGTAAACTAAAATTTATTGAAAAAGACTGTAACTATGAAATATTGCATTTTGTATTCAAATCTCTTTTTATTTGTATATCAATTCTTAGATAATATCCACGGAATTGGTATCTAGATAAATGTATAAACAAATCTTGCTGCAAAAGAACTGTAGAAGAAAAAAGGTAAAAAGCGTAAAATTTCATTTCCAGCATCCTGTGAAAAATTGATGACACTGCTACTGTAAATTACACACACACATACACATCACACACACCTTGATTTTAAATGGTAATTCTTAGAATGTAATTAAAATTTGACTCATCTCAATAAAAAATTATTCAATTAACACTCCATTAGCAAGCAATTTTGAAGTATTGGGGAAAATACCTCAATTTATAATACTCAGGTTTTTTTGCATGGAAGCTTAGTTTGTGGTGGGGGGATTCTGGTAAAATCTGGTTATATTAGAGTTGTACTGAATTTATGGTTGTTTCTTGGGGCTTAGGCTTGGAAAACAATCATTCACATGTGAGATCACACCAATATTGAATGCACTTTTCACAAAATGGTTGGCACTTTGAAAGGTAATAAAAATGTGTGTTTATTACAAATAAAGAAATTAGGTTATGGAAAACTCTTTTTAAAAAGTTAACAAATTACTGTATATTTCATAGGGTATTTCCATGGAACATTGAAATCTACCTGTCCAAATATGAGAAAAGTCATTTTTCTCACCTCTAAGCTTTCAGAAAAATGTACAGTGGAAAATGTTTACTTAAATTAGTTTCACTTAGGGCTATCCTACAGCTCAGAAAAGTCAATGTTTCCCAAGTGTGTGTTCTTCAGCTAGGCACTCTTTGGAGTAAAAGACATCCAGTTTTAGTAAAAACTATTGCCCCTTTGGCTTTCTTTGTATGTTTTTATTATAGGCTGCTTGTTATACTCTGCTTGAATTGTGTGCAAAACAAGTTCTAAAATCTCAAGTGCAGCAGAATGGCTACTGTAATTAATCTAAAATGATACATATACAAAGGGGCAGGCAAAGCATGCCCTCTTTTTCATCATGCTTTCAGAGGGGACTTAGCCTCATGGAAATGTGTTATATAAACCCAGTGGAAGCTCCTAATAGATGAGTAGTACTGAAGTCATTTATATTAAGATTATGACATCTTATATCCAGTTTTTAATAGCTTCTTCTTCATTAAAAGGTATATTTATTCTGTATGCTTGAGTCTAACTAGAGGATTAATTTAGTTAGAATAGGTTTAGATACATTTAAATTTATATAAAATAGTTATATTCTGCCTATTTGCATCTGTTTGCCACTGTGGATATGTTAAAAAAAAAAAAAAGATGCAATTGTGTGATTTAAAGTTAATAGCCATAGCTTTTAACTATTCATATTTCTATAGATATTGAAGCCTTACAATGGAAGATATTTTACAGACCTAGGGAGTTTAGTGAAAAATTTCACATCATAAAGCTTTACATTGTAAAAATACAGTGAGAACAACTTTAAAAATGGAGCTAGACAGGAAATAAGAAATATTGACTCATTATACTTCTGAAAGGATTTTTTTCCTTCCTGATGACTGAGATAATATGGCACTATTATAGTCTCAGTATTTGGTCAGCATGTTTTATCAAAAGTAAGTCTGAGTCTTATCAGGAAAAGAAAATTAGGGAAGCAAGCTTTGATATGGATATGAACACCATAATAGCTTCCTGAAAAAAAAATGTATTTTATTTCCATAATATGATGCCATGTGGAATTGTGGTAGAAAGAATACAGGTCCAAAGTATCTCTTCTTCCTGAAGTGGCAGTTGAAAAAGAAAATTAAACAAAATGAAACAAAAGAGTCATGTTTCCTAGTATGTAATGAATATATTTCTAAATAAACATGAATTTAAGATACATTTTTTCAAAGGCTATGGAAGTATTTTATAGGAAAACTCTTAGATATTTTATATAGACAGTATTTTTACTGCAAAGCTCAGCCTTTAATGAATCTCATTTGTAGATAATTATAATTATAATGCCTTTTAGCAGAAAAACCCTGTTAAAATGCAAACTAAATGTTTTAAATGTGCAACAGCAGTTTTTAAAAAATAAGAAAATGGGTTATTTTTAATTTTATTGTATTTGCATGTGTAATAAATGTATCTTTCATTTTATCTTTAAAAAAAGACTAATCACATTTAATTCTAAAAATATGTGTCTTTTTTCAGGTGCCAGGTTGAATTGTTTTATGAAAATAAATTTTTTTCAATGCATGTTTTTCAAATACTTATTAATAATTTTATTAAGACAATATAAGCTAAGCCCATTGAATTTAAGTTCCAGTGAGGCAGTAATACATTATTCATTGAACTTGTTGCAAATTCTTACAGTACATTAGAAAGTGGTTAACTGAGTTTTTGCTATATAAATAAATCTCTAATTTATTTTGTTAGATAATTTGTAACTTACTGAAATTGAAACTAAAAATAAAAACATTTTACTACTCTGAAGTTTTTCTTTATTTCCCGAAATCTGTTCCTCCAGAATAGAATCAGAATACAGGTTTGGTATATTATGTCCTATATTTACATTCAATTAAGTGTCTATATATGCACACACACATACACGCACTCACACATATATAAAAAATGATAGACCTCCCTTTTACTTTGCTTTATTTATTTACTTTGCCACAATCCTTCAAATAGTAAAAGAACATTAGAGAAAAAACTCACACAAATTTGACAAGAGCTTACTGAAACAGATTTTCCATCTTAGGTAATAGCTTTCTTGGTTCTGTAAAAATCATGTATGTCTAGTGTGATTAAAATGCTTTTGAAAATGAATTGTTGAAAACAGTGGAAAACAATAAACAATAATATGCTGATTGAATGTGACAATTAAGCTAAAATGAACGTCTTATTAACAGGACTCTAAGGTGTACAGGAAAAGTGTATGTCAGCAAGATAATGACTGTCTATGGTTCCTCTCATATTATGGATAGTGAAATCTCCACCCAAGTTTCTAGTTATCTTTTCTAGAAACGCATTGAATTATATGCTGCTTCCTCACAAAGAGATACAATAGGCATATTATTTTCTGTAAATTTTGAAATTTTGATGCAAACAGTTTGGAAACTGATTTTGCTAATTATTGACATGCTTATAATTTTTATCCAGAATAAGTACATCTGTTCTGATTCTTGATAACATTGCATCACTTGAATCAATTTTATCTGCAGTTGAGTGATTCAGCATAAAAAGCCATGTCGACAACCACTTAAACATCAATTCTACATTATTTTTTCCTCAGCACTTACATTTTACCATTAAAACCACTGTAAGCACAACCCTGATAATATAATAAGGTGTACTGAAAACTTCAATATGATTACTTATAGATGAGAAAGTTTATATTTGCAACAAATGTTCAACTTAATTTAAATCTTGTCATTTTATTTAGTATTTTCAATTTGGCATGAATCATGCCATGTATACAGAATAGAATATTTTCAAGAAAGGCCCATTAGGAACACTTTGTATGTAGTTAAAATTTGTATTTGCAAGTATATCCACATCAAATATAAATATCTTCTCTTTAAGATTTAATATAAAGGATTTTAGAACAAAAGTTTTGTATTCATTATCTTTGCTCAAGCTTTAACCGGTTAACTTAAAAAAAAAGTATGGTCCTGAAGAAATGATTTCAAGACAAAGATAAATAAAATTTGAAACACAAATCTCACTTTTTAACTGTTAATTTAGAGAGATTTAGTAAGAAATAAAGCCAGTCACCAAAACAGAAATTCAAGTGAACTGTGTTGAGTGAAACATTAAGGATAATATTTATATTATTATTAAATTTATTATATTACAGTTAATTCATGTTTTCAATATTTGTTAGCTTCTGAATGTAAAATACAATTCTGAATACTCTGTGTCATTTCCCCAACTCTCCCACCAATTGTTTAGTTGATTCTTTTTTCTGTTGTTGTTTTTAATGCAGGTTTGCCTTCTTCATTAAACATGCTTATCTCATGCTCCCTGCCAGATTAGTTTTACTTTACTCTGCATAGAATCTCATTGTGAGGATTCATTTTTATCCTACAGGATTTTCTCTCTTGATCTCTCTGTAAAAAATTAATTCCCCATGGTTGTTAAAGTACTAGTAACTTCCTAGCAAAAGGGATAAGGCAAACAATTTTTATTTTCTTTTGTGCAATAAATGTCTTAATTTTACATTCAAAGGAGATTAACAATAGTTTAATAATTCCCAAAATAATTTTTATCAGAAACTTGAAATTACTCAATAATTTTTTAAGAATATTTTTCTCAGAAATTTGAAGACATTACTCAATAATTTTCTACAATCCAATGCTGGATTTGAGAATGCTAGTGACATTTTATTTTTATTTTAAATATTTTTTACCTCCATGGAAGTAAATGTTTTTAACGTTTTACAATGAAATATCTTAGTGTGTCTAGTTAGTCATGACATATTACTAAGAACAAGCCTGTTCAATTCAGAGATAATAATTCTGTATATTATTTGTAGCTGGGATTGCAGGCACACACCACCATACCTGGCTAATTTTTGTATTTCTACTAGAGACAGGGTTTCACCATGTTGAGCAGGATGGTTTCAAATCCCTGACCTCAGGTGATCTGCCTGTCTCGGTCTCCCAAAGTGCTGGGATTACAAGCGTGAGTCACAGTACCCGGCCTATTTTTATTACTCTTTCTAAAATTTTTGATTTCCTATTTATCTTTTCTTATAGTAATCTTTTTAGTGGTGGTGTTGATTTTTAATTTTTTTCACAGTCTACGATATCTTCATATTTGTTCATTCCATTTTCACACTGAATTTATTATCTGCTGTCAGTTACCACACACAAAAACTGTATCTTTTTAAAAAATCTTAGTTGCTAGCATCATATATATATTTAAAAAGAATATGCTGTGAACTTGGAATGATATATCTGATTTTCTTCACTTTCCAAGTGAATGAAAGGATTCTACTTTCTCCTTCTCTCTGAAGATGCATGGCAACATGTGACTTGTTCTGTCCAATGGGCTGTAGTGAAAACCGATGTATTTTTCCATTTTCAGCATTTTATTGCTGATGTAAAACCTTTTATATGTCATTTATCATCCAGTTGACTGAATTTATTATCTGCTGTCAGTTACCACACACAAAAACTGTATCTTTTTAAAAAATCTTAGTTTTTAAAAAGTTTTTACTTTTAAACCTTTTATATGTCATTTATCATCCATGTGTGACCAGGTGGTGCAGCTATAGGATGCTGGATCCTTTATCAACTTAGATATTGAGTGATCCTGACAGTAATATGAACCCAGAGTGAACTTTCCAAGCTATACTACGACTGTTATCACCAACACCACCAATACATACACACATATATGCATACATGCATACATACAAACATACATTCATCCATCTTCATTTTTTAAACCACTACAGTTTTTTTTTTCCTTATTGCAGTGTGACCCAGTCTCTCCTGAATGATTCCAATTCAATAATTTTTATTATCTCAGTAAGCATATGTTTTTGTTTGTTTAGTACTCTTTGCACTGTCTCTGTTATCTTCAAATGTTTTTACTTTTTGTTTATATGTTTTAGTGTCTGTCTTGACTTTGCATCCTTTTCTGAATGCTTATTGATCTCTGGTTTTCTGATTATGTTTCACAAAAAATTTCATAGTCTATTGGTAGCTACCTGTTTGTAAAAAGCTGTGCTCCATAGTAACTGGGTAAAA
The DNA here is from genome assembly GCF_001604975.1 of Cebus imitator. Lineage (NCBI taxonomy): Eukaryota > Metazoa > Chordata > Mammalia > Primates > Cebidae > Cebus > Cebus imitator. The sequence continues at coordinate 2,098,745 of NW_016107499.1, read as the reverse complement.
AAATCTTAACATTTTTTCCATTATACCAGTTCCAAATGTACAGGCCTATTTAATTTTCTGGAAAATTCCAGGTTTTTTAGAAAAAAAATGTGGTTTTTCTTTGGCTGTCTACAACTTACTGCCAATGTTCTTCAATTAGAATTTGAAAAGACTGATCAGTTTCTGGCTGTTTTGGAACAAATTTCAATTTAGCATGTCAGTTTCAGTGTTTTCATTCATGTGCCTAAATCTAATTTCTCCCATTGTACACACTCCAAAGAATAAATATTAGGTCTCATGTGAATTTTGGAGCTGCTTTAATTAAGGAGGCAATTTTAAAAAACTAACTTTTCCACATCCATAGTTTTAGTTTATCCCCACATTTATGTCAAAATTTACAATTTCTGGTATTGCCATGTTTCAAGTCCTCTTGGGATTCTGGGAACTGTCTTGCATCTGGCTACTATTGTTTTGTGCAAGCCCTTAGCTTCCATATTTTATGTTCTTTACTGACACAATTACTGTGCTTCTGTAAGCTGTTCTTATCATTTTCCCTTTGTGAGTATGCATTTTATTACGATTATTTTTCTAACACATTAATAATGCTTGAGGAGTATGATAAATTCATGCAAATGTGTTTTAACTCTAACTTTCTTACCCATTCTCTTTATTTCATGTGTCTGTAACTGCTCATGGTCTTATCCTGAGAGATTGCTTTTCAGTTTCAAAGACAATGCTAATAGAAAAAAATAACTATGATATTTTGAATGCCTAATATGTGTTTTGCTTTCTGAAAAATTTATATGCAATGAATCATGTAATCTTTTTGGTGTGGTAGAATGTATGCCACTTTATGTATCAGTGTTAGGTAACTTGCCTGAGGGGTTGAAGAGTTGGTAAGTACAGGATTCAGAGTATTGACATGGGTCTGTCTGATTCCAGAAATATCAACCTCTGCAACAAAATGGGTTTATCAAAAACAATAGCAATAGCAATGCAGTAACAGAGGGATAAATTCTGTAAGAATTACTAGATTTGTCAAATTGTCAGCATTTTCATGTGAAAATTGCACATAGGAGTTGGAAAAGAAAATTATTTTCTGGCAAAATAAAATAAATCTATAAATATATAATAATTTAAGGCTGAAAAATCAAAATGAAAACTGAGTTGAGTGTGATTTGAGCTAAAAGATAAATTCAAAAATTATTAAAGTGATCATAAGTTATAATTTTTCTGACATTGGAAAACTTTGGTCTTATATCAAATTTAACTTAGGTGATTTATCAAGAATCAAGAATTAGGGCCAGGCACAGTGGCTCAAACCTGTAATCCCAGCACCTTGGGAGGCCAAGGCATACAGATCATCTGAGGTCAGGAAATTGCCTGGCCAACATGGGGAAACTTGTCTCTACTAAAAATACAAAAAATTAGCCTGGCATGGTGGTGGGCTTCTATAATCCCAGCTACTCAGGAGGCTGAGGCAGGAGAATTGCTTGAACCTGGGAGGCAGAGGTTGCAGTGAGCTGAGATGGCACCATTGCACTCCAGCCTGGGCAACAAGAGTGAGACTCTGTTTCAAAAAAAAAGAACGATAAATTATTTATTTTGGATCATTTAATACAGAAATGAGAATATATAAATCTTCACTTTGTATAAATAAATACCTATAAACACAAACATGCATACAAAAAATACACAGAATAAATGTCTCTTTTACACAAAATTCAGGAAGTAGGATATTATAATGTAATCATTACAGGTTTATTCTATACATTTTAATTTCAACATAATATACAAAGTCATAGAGGCATAAACTTTAATAACACTAGACAGCTTTTTATTAAAAATATTTACACATATTTTTATAAATATAGAAATTTTTCTTTTAAAAATTCACTTGAATAGCAAAGTGAGCTTTATTTATTGACATAATTTTCCTTAACCAATTATTAACTTATTTTATCCCTGTTTGGACAATGATAAAACTAGTGCTTACAATCAAAGCTTTGTTATTTGTTTTGTTGAAAGTGAAGAGATGGTATCATGAAATTTAGGGGAAAAAAGGACAATTATTCCAAAAGTGAATGAAACTAGTCCATTTTGTTTGGTGAAATGGCATCCTAATCATCCAACCATCTCTTCCTTTGACATCTAGAAGTCTTCACTGTATGCTCATTGATGAATGCTTTGTTCAGACTGAACACTTTAAGCTGCTGAAAGTAAGGGCATTTGCCAGTTTTATGCTTATGTGGCCTTACACAAAACCCCTTCTGTTGTTTGCCTGACAGAGGAGCATACATCTCCTCTTTCAGCAGAAAGCCTCTGTTGAGAGTCTAAACTTCAAGTCCTTTTACCAAACAATGCCCCATCCATGATCAAAGTAAAGCAGGAATATAACATTCAAGTTCATGTTCAGCATCCTTAGCAGATATTGAATAGGGAAAAAAAAAAACTTTAATTCTTAAAAAAATAATTTGATTAGTATCTGGAAGTTGGCATTTCACCAAAGGCGACAGTAAAAAAAAAAAAAAAAAAAAAAAAAAGGCTTTATTTTGGCCCATTTTAATTACTTTTAGCCTTTGCTACTCTCTCTTGACTTTATCAAACACATTGGCCTCAGTGTCTTTGAGGCAATTTTTCAAATTATCCTCAAGATTCATTTTTAAAATTACCTTCTATATACCTCTTCTATATCACCTTCTCAAATTCATTTTACTAGAATCAAATCTAATCCCTGTGCTGCATAGAAACGGCTCTTGTGAAGTTAACAACCTCCTCCAGGTGGCCAGACCAATGAGTCTGTTCGTGCTTTTTTTTTTTTTTTCCTTTTTGAGATAAGAGTCTCACTCTATTGCTCAGGCTGGAGTGCAGTGGCGCCACCTCGGCTCACTGCAACCTCTGCCTCCTCGGTTCAAGCGATTCTCCTGCCTCAGCCTCATGAGCAGCTGGGATTATAGGTGCATGCCACCACGCCCAGCTAAGTTTTGTATTTTTAGTAGAGATGGGGTTTCACCATGTTGGCCAGGATGGTCTCAATCTCCTGACCTCATGATTTGCCCCCTCGTCTTCCCAAAGTGCTGGGATTACAGGCGTAAGCCACCATGGCCAGTCATGTGTTCTTCTTATACCACATCTCAGTAGTGTCTGAAAACCTGCCAGGTACTTACTTCATTAAAGCATTTATCACATTTTATTATTTACCTACCTCAATTTCCCTTGAGTGAGGCCAACAAATCCCTGATACTTCCTACCAAAATTGCCTAGCAAGATTCTTGGTATGTATAGAAACTCCAAAAATATTTAACAGATGTGTGAATAATGAGATGTAATAGAGTCTATTAATGCTTTTAACTGATTGATCTGGGTGTCTGGGTATATGGGATCATTACATTTCCAAGGACTTTGAAGTTAGATGTGAGTCTTATAACCAATTATTCCCAATGAATAATTAGGGAAAATAATGTGTGTGTCACTACTGGACCAAGGCTGTAACTGCCATTGCAAGACCCTCTGGCACCCTTTCGCATCTGCCACAGTGAACTTGAAAGCATGTGTTGGGAGGAGATGCTATGTAAACACAAACAAGGAAGTCAGAAACTCTACCTAATAGAGAACAACTGCTCTGGAGTTTCACCCAATACCACAAGAGGCTTAAGTTTCAGCAAGAAATAAATTTCTTTATTATGATGAGATACTTTCATGAACAACAAAGAGAACACTGTAGAGAAAACAGCTACTCACATTCAACTACTGAAGTCTGCAGAACAAGAGATAGTGCTCAGTTCCCTTGACCAGTTGCGCTTAATATGCTGTCTGCAAATCCCCGCTTGTCAGCTGGGCACTGTCACCGTGTTCCAGAGGTACACGGTCAAAACAACTTTCCTTATACTACTAAGTCAATATTTTTGTTTTCACTATGTTGGCATTTTCACTGATGGTGCAAACACAGTGGTGAGTAAAACTGCCAGCAGCTTAGCCACTACCAAGGCAATGAAACCAAACAGCTATGCCAGTCATTATATTCATTACCCCTAAGCAGTAGTTTCAGGAGGGAAATACTAATTTCCTTTAAAAGTAGCTTTGGTGAAAATTTATTAAAGAGAAGAATGTTAATAATTATTATTTATTTAATTTCATTAATTCCTGGTCCCTGAGTAAACATTGTTTTAATATTTGTTGTATAAAAATGAGAATCCTGCATATGGCATTTCTGTGTCGGGAGAAGAACTTGTGTGATTGTTTGAATTGCAAGCTAAACTAGCAGTATTTTCATGAAATTTTTACTTAAACAACAGGCAATTAAAGTGTAACTTATCTAACTTGGGTTATTTTCGAGTTTCTCAATATTGAATAAAGTAAGCCTATCTTTTCAAGAACAAAAAAAAGTTAGAGTAACAGGTAATCAAAAGCATGTATAAAGTACATTTAAAAAAACAGTACAAGAGGCGTTAGGTGAGCTGTGAAGACATGACACTTATCCACCCAATATAAACTTCACATTGAATAGTTAGAATGTCAAGTTTTTCAGAATGTTTTATAGAGTATAGAATAATAAAGAGGTAGAGTATAGAAAAATAAACCTGACTAGCTCATTACATTAAGAAGAACAGGCCAGGTGCCTTGGCTCCTGCCTGTAATCCCAGCACTTTGGGAGAATGAAACGGTTGGAGGAATTCAAGACCAGCCTGACTAAGATGGTGAAACCCTGTCTCTACTAAAAATACAAAAATTAGCCGAGCATGGTGGTAGGCACCCGTAAGCCCAGCTACTCCGGGAGGTTGCAGTGAGCCATTGCGCCACTGCACTCCAGCCTGGGCGACAGAGGGAGACTCCATCTCCAAAAAAAAAAAAAAAAAACAGAAAAAAATGCATCAAGAGAGATTTAAGTCTATTTTAAGTCCAAAATTAAAGTCCATAGCCACTAATCCTAGAAAAAGAAAGTCCTTTATATTTAGGTCTATATTCTTTATATAGAAAATCCTGTGTTGCTGAAAGTTTTCCTAATGCATGAAACGCACCTGTTAGAGAGAGAGAGAGAGTGTGAAAGACATTAACAGAATTTTGTTTATGCTCTATGTTCTATCAGAAATATTTACTTCTAATATTTTACTAAAGTATATAAAGAATGGCTCAACAATTCTACTGCAGAATAAGAGCCTTAAGCAAAAGTTAAAGATGACGCTAAAAAGCGAAGAATAATTTTAATTACTGATCATTAGTTAAGTTGCAAAATGATGTTAGACATAAGTCAGACATACTGCCTTGTTACTAATAGTCTGTGGGAAGATCAGATACTCAGAGCCAGTGAGGAGACCTTTCTTTAAACAGGCAAGTGACCACAAAACCATTTTAAAAGGTCATTAAAAACGATGTCAACAGATCTTATTTTCCCAAGCTAATTAACAAGAAGCAGACAGCATTGAATTACATGCCTATGAGACTGCTTCTCTAATTTTATAAGGCTGTTGGCATGGACATATTTCCACTTATCTCTAAGAGGTTATTCATATGCATGGAAAGAGAGAGAAAAGTAGACTTGTCTCCCTGCTTATCTCAGAAACTAGCCCCTACCCATCCTGGATGTGTTTATCTGAACTGTCACCACATTGGATCAATGAGCTAAATTGTTAGTCTTATTGACCTAAAAGATTTGAAAAGGTCTTTTTAAAGTTGGGTTTTATTTTTTTTAAATTGATTGCTTATGTTAATCTCTTGTCTTTACTTGGCAATCTAGGGATGGGCTTCTACTAATAATTCTTTCATAATAGACAATCCAAGGTATAATAGTACAGAATGGTGAATAACAGAAAGAACGAGAGAGAGAACATTCAAAAGCAAATCCTATATGATCTTCCTGCTAACAGGGGTGATCAGAGCACCTGAAACTGGAAATTGATTCAAACTAAGGTTGTTACCAGACTGACAAAACAAAACAGAAAAAATAAAACAATGTAAACCAAGAACATTCAGCTGCAATGACCTCCCATTCCTTATCCAAGTGGCTAAAATAGTTTACACCTTTTAGTTGAGTTCTAGAATACAGTACATTAATCTTAATATAAGTGACAGCTTTGGTCCTGAGCCTCTAAACCAGGATAATCCAGCAATTCAGCACATTTCTCTATTTTGAAGAACTATTTCCCCTATTCTAATGATGAAGTTACAATGGGTAATTTTAAACTCAGTATTTTTCCCTTTAAGCCTCAGGTATAAAAACATGATTGAGGTGTTTACCATAACTAATACTTCCAGATCAAATAATTGGTCCAGGGATGAAACATTAACCATTTTGCTTCTTCCTTTTAGGTGAATTTTTTGTCGCTTGTAATCTAAACAATCACTGAGACAAATATGAGAGAAGCCATTTTTTATCTTTTCATATGGGGGAGTTTCTAGCATCTCAAAATGATTCAGACATTTGAAGGGTTTTTTTGTAGCACTTTCATTAATAAATCATATTTTTTAAAAAATATATACTACCCCTTTGAGGAGCCGCTCCACAATGGCCAGTCAACATGGATTGTTATGCCATATAAGCATAGTCCACTGAGAACAGTCAGTTGTGGTTTCCACAGAAACGATCTAGGAGAAAGTATAGTAAGACATCTTGCTATTATTGGTTAACCCTTTGTTAAATTAAAAAAAAAAAAACATTTAAGCATAAATTACTCTTTGAATCTTTCACTATGCACATATAACAGGATGATGTTTATGTTTTCCCCACTGTCTAACATCAAGGAGCAGAAGTGAGACCTCAGTATATTCTTACATGTAGCTATCACCCTGGAGCTTAGTCAAGAGAAGGTGCCAATCACAGATTCTTTTATTATCTTCATAGATTTGCCTTTCTGAGAATGTCATACAATTGGTGTCACAGATGTAAGCCTTTCCATGTTGGCTCCTTTCACTTAATAATATGCATTAAAGCTTCTTCCCTGTTTTTTCATAATTGCATTACTTAACTAATTTGTTTTATTTCAGAACTTAAATTCAAATACATATTAGTTAGAATCAGTTACCTAGAATATGAAGTCAATATTGTGTTATTACAGATCTAATGATGCATACCATAATGCCTATCTTCATGGACATTATGTTTATTAGCAAGGATAATATACATACATGCAGATATCTGTGACATTTTTTCAAAGGCTCAGATTCATAAAAGGACATTCCTAGGGATGAGATCTTTTCATAGAAATCTTTTAGGCAAACATGAATGAAATACAGTTTTTGTTTGGTTGGTTTGTTTATTTATTGGACACATCTTTCTTTAATATCGACATAGAATAGACACACTTGAATAAACAATCAACAGCTCAGCAGTTTCTTGACACTACCCTTGCAGGTGCCTGGTCACAGTAGAAAAAGAACAAACAGTCTGCCTTAAGAGATATTGTCTGTATTAATTCCTTCTAATGCTTCTATGAAGAAATACCCAAGACCTAGTAATCTATACAGGCAAGAGGTTTAATTAACTCACAGTTCTGCATGACTGGGAAGGCCTTAGGAAACTTACATCTTGGCAGAAGGAGAAACAAACACATCCCACTTCAGAAGGTGGCAGGGGAGAGAAGTATTAAACAAAGGGGAAAAGTCCCGTATAAAACCATCAGATCTTATGAGAACTCACTCACTATCATGAGAACTGCATGAGGGTAACTGCTCCCATGATTCAATTACCTCCAACCAGGTCTCTCCCATAACACATGGAAATTATGGGAACTACAATTCAAGATGAGATTTGGATGGGAAAACACCCAAATCATGTCATTGCCATTTATGGAATTTCTACTATGTGATAAGTATCATATTAAGCAATATATGCACTATATTACATCAAACCAAAACTTTACCATTGTTAAGTATATCTAAATAACAAAGAAGATATCTATTCAATTAATTATAATATGTTATCAATTATAACTTGAACCCTACTATTAGATATATAAAATGTAAAAATAAAATACTTAGAATTAAAAAAATCTTATTTTTCTCACTTATTCCTACTACATTATAATGAAGTATAAAAATTATCATTCTTTAATCTTGAACAAGATCACTGAGGTTCAAGTTACTGTTGTTTGACAAAGTTACAAAGACAGGAAATCAGATAATTCAATCAATATTTGGTTATTCAATCTCTATAAATCCTGTTACTGTTAATTTAGAAATATAAGCTACATTCAAATTAACATAGAAGAAAACTAAGTATTTATAGTTGAAGAAAAATAATTTCTTTTTTTTTCCGTGTATTAATAATTTATTAATAACAAGAAAACACACTGATCAGAAAACAGTTTTAAAACCATGATTGGGCCATTATAGCTATTCTAACATTTTCTAATTCTTTAACACTAATATTAATGTTTTCATGTTAGAAAATTCTCTATTCTTACATATTTATATTTAAAAATTTTCCATTCATAATAATCAACTTAAGTTTCCCAAGCAGATAAATGTCTATAAAATGTGTATACTTTTACAATGGAATACTATTACTCTGTGAAAAAGAATAAAATTCTGTCATTTGCTACAACATGAATGAGCCAGGAGTGCATAATGTTAAGTAAAATAAGCCAGACACAGAAAGACAAATATCACATAATCTCACTCATATGTGGAATCTAAAAAAATTGATCTTATAGAAGCAGAGAGTAGAATGATAGTTACCAGAGGCTGAGGTTGGGGACAACATGCAGAGGTAAGGATGAAGAGAAGTTGGTCAATGATACAAAGTTGCAATTAGATAGAAGGAATAAGTTCTGATATTCAATTGCTTGATTGCTCAGTAGAGTGACTGTATCAGTGTATTTTCACACTGCCATAAAGAAATACTGAGACTAGGTAATTTGTAAAGGAAGATATTTAATTGATTCATAGTCCCACATGACTGGAAGGCCTTGGGAAACTTACAATCATAGTGGAAGGTGAGGGAGAATCCAGTACCTTCTTCACAAGATGGCAGAAAGACACAATAAGAGCAAGAAGCGGGAAGCACCAGACACTTATTAAACAACCAGATTGGCCGACGCAGTGACTCACCTGTAATCCCTGCACCTTGGGAGGCTGAGGTGGGCAGATCATGAGGTCAAGAAATCCAGACCATCCTGGCCAACATGGTGAAACCCTGTCTCTACTAAAAACACAAAAATTAGCTGGGCATGGTGGCACACACCTGTAGTCCCAGGTACTCAGGAGGCTCACACAGGAGAATCACTTCAACTGGGGAGGCAGAGGTTGCAGTGAGCCAAGATCACGTCATTGCACTCCAGTCTGGGTGATAGAGCAAGACTCTGTTTCAAAAAAAAAACCAAAAAAACAGATCTCCCTGGAAACTCACTTATTAAGACAAGAACAGCAAATTCACTCACTATGGCAAGAACAGCATGGGGGAAGCCACCTCCACGATCCAATCACCTACCTCCCACCAGCTCCTTTTCTCAACAAGTGGGGATTATGGGAATTACAATTCAAGATGAGATTTGGGTGGGGACACAGAGCCAAACCATATCAGTGACTATAGTTAACAATGTAAGGTGTATATCAAAATAGCTAGGAGAGAGGATCTTGCCTGTTCTCACTCCAAAGATATGATAAATGTTTCAGATGATTAATATAATAATTACCCTGATTTTCTCATTACACTACATAGAAAGATCACATTGTACCCCATAAATATGTAAAATTATTATGTTTCATTTTTTTTAAAGTAAATTTTTTCCCCAACATATTGTTGCTGCTCAATTGATTTGCCCTCAGCATTTTTTCCTAAGCACTTTTTTTTTTCCTGATTTGTCAAAGGGACAATTGCTATTTCTATAACACAATCCCCAAGTAGTTGGTAGTCTTTATACAGACGGCAAGATGCCCCTAAAGAAAATTCTTCTCTCTTGTGACTTTCCTAACTAATAATCACTAAGTTTCTTCAGTGTTTATTCTTCCTTGATGTAACAAGACTTTTGGTGGTGAAAAAATTGCAATGCTGTAAAATTAGATAATGATGATGGTTGTACAACTCCAAATAAATTACAAAACAGTAATCATGCACTTTAAAATAATGAATGTTATCATAGCTTAATTGTACCTCAACTGTTATTTATGAAAGTAAAAGCATCCAAAATTTTCTTAATAGAGAAAGACAGCCTAATTTTGGAGTTAGCAAAAATGCTAGTAAGGAAAAAAACCAAATACATAAAAGTATGTAAAAATAAAAAAAAACAGGCCTGGCGTGGTGGCGCATTCCTGTAATCCCAGCACTTTGGGAGGCCGAGGCAGTTGGATAATCAGAGGTCAGGAGTTCGACACCGGTCTGGCCAACATGGCAAAACCCTGTCTCTATTAAAAAATAAAATTTTTGCGGGTTCTCTTTTGGTTCCATATGAAGTTTGAGGTGGTTTTTTCCAGTTCTGTGAAGAGGGTCATAGGTAGCTTGATAGGGATAGTGTTGAATCTATAAATTACTTTGGGTAGTATGGCCATTTTCACAATATTGATTCTTCCTAACCATGCGCATGGAAGGTTTTCCATCTGTTTGTGTCCTCTCTTATTTCCTTGAGCAGTGGTTTGTGGTTCTCCTAGAAGAGGTCCTTTACATCCTTTGTTAGTTGTGTTCCTAGGTATTTTATTTTCTTTGTAGCAATTGTGAATGGCAGTTCATTCTTGATTTGGCTCTCTTTAAGTGTGTTATTGATTTATAGGAATGCCTGTGATTTCTGCACATTGATTTTGTATCATGAGACTTTGCTGAAGTTGCTCATCAGTTTAAGGAGATTTTGGGCTGAGATAATGGGGTCTTCTAATCATGTCATCTGCAAATAGAGACAATTTGACTTACTACTTTCCAAATTTAATACCCTTTATTTCGTTTTCTTGCCTGATTTCTCTGGCTAGAATTTCCAATACTATATTGAATAAGAGAGGTGAGAGAGGGCATCCTTAAGTGTAAATTAGTTCAACCATTATGGAAGACAGTGTGGTGATTCCTCAAGGGCCTAGAAATAGAAATTCCATTTGACCCAGCAATCCCATTACTAGGTATATACTCAAAGTATTATAAATTGTTCTATTATAAAGGCACATGCACATGTATATTCATAGCGGCACTGTTTACAATAGCAAAGACCCATCGATAATAGACTGGACAAGGAAAATGTGGCACATATACACCATGGAATACTATGCAACCATAAAAAATGATGAATTTGTGTCCTTTGTAGGGACATGGATGAATATGGAAACCATCATTCTCAGCAAACTGACACAAGAACAGAAAATCAAACACTGCATGTTCTCATTCATATGTGGATATTGAACAATGAGAATGCATGGACACAGGTAGGGGAGTATCACACATTGGGGTCTGTTGGGGAGGAATAGGGGAAGGATAGCGGGGTGTAGGGAGATTGGGGAGGGATAACATAGGGAGAAATGCCAGATATAGGTGATGGGGGGATGGAGGCAGCAAACCACATTGCCACAACAATCCTGCATGATCTGCACATGTACCCCAGAACCTAAAGTGCAATATTTGAAGCCATGCAAATATTTTGTATGTTTAAAATATAAAATTAAAGCAAAAGTTAAAAAAGCACTTTCTAACAATTAAAAATAACATGGAATGAATGAACCTGTGTTTTAAGGTGGTAATAAAATCACATAGAGAATATTATTTCAAGTGACTTTAAAAGAGTATTTTGACTGCATATCCATAGTCATATAAATTCAAAGAACAGATATAGTTCTGAGGAATCTGAATGTCAATTCTTTATTTCTTCTAGTAATTCAAAAAGTAGTATTACTTAGAAATTATCAAATAATATTGTATATTTAATTGTATGTATCAATATAAAGAAAAATATTTTCAAGAGGTTATAAATACAACTTTTCAGAATAAAGGAAATTACAGAAAAGCCCTGAAATGTTAAAACTGTAATATAAAAAATTTAGTTTTTTCAAAAATTCCTATGTTTTACCTTTGCCCACTCAGAAGGCCAAGAAGCCATAACATCTAAATGGCAAGTGTCCCAACCACTAGAGCCCAAACTGTGAACTCTAAATGCCATTCCCATTAGATAAATGGCTCTTTAGAAGAATGGTGATCCTAGGACAACTGTGTCAGAAGCCAAGGATGCTGACAAAATGACGAGGTGTGTCACAGGACAGAGGTATCAACAGGAATGACCCTATTGGCCCTGAAGTGGGTCAGTTTCAAGCATGACTTTAAGAATTGAAACAAATGTGATACATAGACACCATAGAATACTATATAGCTATAAAAAAGAATGAATTCATGACTTTTGTGGGTATACGGATGGAGCTGGAGGTTATCATCCTCAGTAAACTAATGTAAGAAAGGAAAAGCAAATACCACATGTTCTCATGAGAGCTAAATGATGCGAACTTATGAACACAAAAGAGGAAACAACAGACACTGGGATCTACTTGAGGGTGCAGGGTGAGAAGAGGGAGAGGAGCAGAAAAGACAATTGTTGGGAGGAAATCTTGACTTGTGTGCGATGCAGTATATGTTGCTTGCTGAAAGGTGATGGCAAGGATCACCAAGCCATCCCAGGCAGGAAACTGCTAGAATAAGCAAGCAGTATGTACTGGTCATGAACTAAACCAGCTCCCAAAGGACAGGATATATGACCTTGTCCCCATTGCTGACTCACAAAGAGTGTTTTTTAGCTTATTTCTATCTTAGTAGTGGGCAGGCACTATCTGTCTGTTTAGTCTATATTCTTTGAAGAAACACTGAGCACCTGATTATTAAAAATAATCACTTATTCACAAAGAATAAGTACATGGGTCAGAGCCAACTCTGGGCTGTCAGCTGGGAAATGCTGGCAGACCCCTTACAGTCCCGATCTGATCCCACTTTTTCACTGTATCTTTCTTTCTGTTTCTTAATTCCTTCAGGGCTGCCTGGGTTGGGGTCTTTACGACCCAGCTGATCTCAGCAAACAATTATTGGGTACTGGACTTAATTCCTGGATGATAAAATAATCTGTATAACAAACCCCTGTGACATGAGTTTACTTAGGTAACAAACCTTCACATGTACACTGAACCTAAAATAAAAGTTTAAAAAGAAGAATTGAAACATATATATTTTTGAATATAACGTTTCAATTATTAATATATAAATATTACATATTTATAATATATGTTCAAAGCAAATGGGATATATACTTCAAGAAGTTTATAATAATACTTTCTAAAATAAAAAACCCCAAGGTGACCTATGTAAAACATAGTTCTAAAATTTGACAATCACTATTGAAGTATTAACTTACCATCGGCAGACAGAGAAAATTATTTTGCCTTTCTTGTATACTTATATCTCAAGGTAATCAAATAACTCTAGTTAATAAAAAAAAGTTTTCTTTGCCAAAAGAATTTCAACTAGTAGTAATTGTGGAAGGAATATGAGAATTTGACAATCATTATTATTTCAATTACTAATGAAATACATGATTCAAGCAAAAATCATTAATAGGTGAAATTATAAGATGAAAACTTGAGGCGAAATTATATAATGAAGGAATAAGTCACCACTTAACCCCCAGATATCTTAGAATACAGCCAGACATTTGTATTTCAATATGATACAACAGAAACTACACAGCACCAATGTAGCTGCATTCTTGCAGAAAAGAAAATAAACTGACTCAAAATAAGGCTTAAAGTTGAGTCCTGTTTGTAGGAAATACAGAAGATACAGCAAAAATATTAAATAGCATAAAAAAAACAAATGAACAGATGTATAGTAAAACTGACCTGATTTCAACAAAAAAATACATTTTTAAAAATAATAGGATTATACTTCTGATTAAAAGAAAACAAAAATGAACAGAAAAACAAGATGGCCAGGCATAGTTTCTCATACCTGCAATCCTAGCACTTTTCAACGCTGAGACCATATGACTGTCTCATCCCTGTTGTTTGAGACCAGCCTGGACAACATTGCAAGACCCCATCTCTAAATTTAAAAAAAAAAAAAAAAAGGAAAAGAAAAAAGCTATGCATGGTGGCACATGACTGTACTTCCAGCTACTCCAGAGGCTGAGGCAGGAGGAGAATTGCTTGAGCCCAGGAGTTTGAGGCTGCAGTGAGCTGTAATATTGCCACTATCCTCTGGCCTGGGTGACAAAGCAAGATCCTGTCTCAAAAAATAAATGAAAATTAAAATAATAAGGAAATGCAAAGTGTTGACAGAACCTCTCCTATAAACATATACTCCTTTGCCTCTAATATTCATTTCTTGCATCTACTATATCACTTAATGTGTTGCATATTATTTATCTCTGTTATTCACTCTTACTAATTTGAGCTCCTCACAGTTGAGATTATATCTTATTAGTTGATGATGTATTCTCATCTATCATGGTTCTTGATTCATATAGAATAGCCACATTTAACATGTTTGTTCAATGAATAAGATTAGAAAATATCTCCATTGGGAAATGTATTAGTTTTACATTGCTATAAAAATTTATTGCAAACTTAACAGTTTACAAAAACATTTATCACATAGATTCCAGGGCTCAGGAGTCCAGGCATGGCTTTATCTGGTGGTCTGTTAAGGGTTTCATAAGGAGTAGGCTGGATTGCACTCTCATCTGGACGCTTGCTTCCATAATCCATCAGGTTGTTGACACAATTTGTTTTTTTACTATTGTAGCACTGAATGTCCCAGCTTCTTGCTGTATGCTGTTCTCAGTTCCTAGAAAATGCTCACAGTTCCAGCCACATGGAGTATCTCCAACATGGCTACTTATTTCATCAAGCATTGGAGGAAAGTCACTAGGGTGAGCGTCGGTTTGCTGGCAAGATGAAGTGTTACATAACATGATGCAATTATGAAAGTGACGTGAATTTTTTTTGCCATATTCTTTTGTTTAGAAGCCATAGAATCAAATTACAAGTACTGTCTGTACTGTCTGTACTCAAGTAGAAGATAATACAGAAAGGCATGAATAACAGAAGGGGAGATAATAAGGGCAACCTTCCAATGTAACATAAAAAATTATGGGTAATCAATTGCATTCATCCTTTACAAAAGCAAATTGCCCAAAGTATATCCCTACTGTAGAATTAAATCTCTTTGAAAGCAGCCATAGTTAAATCCCCAAAAAACTTAGTTTAAAATATTTTTACTTTAAATATATTTGATTTAATTAAATAAGAAAAGCCATTTAAATTATGCTAAATTTTTGAAGAAATTGACAGGATAAAAAATTAAAATACAGTTTCAGTAAAATAATAGATTATAATTTTTGATATTGAAAGTATAAATGTGCTGTTTTTGCTGTTTGTGGTCCTAATGTACGTGTTAATAAATTGTTTATCTCTGAAAAAGAAATATTTTAGTATACACAAAAATTTTATTTCTATAGCTAGTTTATGTATACTTTTGCAGCTACAGATTGATACATATAGACATAGATACAGATGAAGATATAGAATTAGATATAAATGTAGGTGCAGATATAATTCCCCAAGTTTGCAGGAACACAGAAATTGTAATAGAATCAACTTGCTTTTTGAAAATTAAGATGTGATAAATCCAACTCAATGCTGAGCCAAAAGAAAACTGAAATGAGAGCATGATTATATTTGCTCTCAACTCACTTTACTCTTTTCTTCTTTATAGCTCTCTTCATGGCTTTCTAACTCTTACCCCATCATCACATATTAAAATTCATATTAAAATACTGTTGCTGGGTTTTGGGGTGCAGGGGGGGCACAGCTCCCCCGAGATGATGTTTTTCCAGGTTCTTGATCCCTCATTCACCCAAGAATGGGAGAGGGGACCAGGCTGGGCACGGTGCACTCGTAAAGTAGACACTGGACCCAAAAAGTTTTTACAGGAAGTGATTTATCTAGGTATGGAGAAAGAGAGAGGAAAAAAAAGAGAAGGGGAGAGAAGAAACAGCTAGCTCTCTTACTGAGTGAGAAGAAGAAAAAGTCACTCTTAAACTAAGTGAGAAGGGTTCCCAGAGAGGAAAACCAAGAAGAAAATTCCTCTCACACTGAGTGAGAGAATCCAGAAAGATGGAATCCAGGAGAGAGAAAGCAGCTTCCAGGAGATTGGAAGGAGACCCAGAGGCGGAAATCAGCCCGGATGAGGAAGACAGGGACTTTTAACCCTGGGAGGAATTTTTACCTTCTCCGAGCCACCTGGTCAATGAGAAGAGTTCCTTTAAACTTCCACTGGAGTGATTGACTTTTGATCCTTTCCTGTACCTTCGAAAATTTAAACAAAGACCGTTAGGTCTCCTGGATAGAGAGAAGGGATGGAGGCACCCGGATGGAGACGTGGGGAAAGGCAGGTAGGGCAGGTCCCTGGAAATTCCTGCACTTAAAACTTGTGGACCCAGAAATAGAATGCATTCCCTCAAAACTATACCAAGAAACAGGAAGCCAGGACTCCAGCTCAAACTGAAACTAGGGAACAATTACCTTCTTACTGCTACATGGTGGTTTGGTTTGTGGATCTGCTGAATCTCACTGAATGGCTGACTAAAATTTGCCCTTTCCCCACTCAACTATATAAATTCTGTGACTGAAATATTTATCTTACCAAAATCAGAACCTTAAGCCATTGAGCCAGCACCCTAGTAATTCTCTGTGAAACATCCCAGCAATGTCTCCACTACAGCCAAAACACTGATGTGTCACTTATGCTCAAAGTTCGTACAAATATAATTACTCCCTAGAGATTATTTGCCCTCATTTAAATACTGAACAAAATATATTTAATTTTTTACTCTATTGGCTTTATTTCACATACAACCAATTTTTTATCTATTTGTAGATAATATAAATTATTATTCTATAATAAGGCAACACCATTAACTTAGGTAACTTTTGTGAGTAGAATTAGAAGTATTTCTTGTAAACCTACTACTCTGAGATTAACAATTGGTAGGGCTAGACGGATTTATACTAGTGTGTATATCTAGCCTTCTATGTGTTTTTCTTCAAATGTCTAGAATACAATTGACCGTCTTCTACAGTTAAAATTATCGATATGGCCACAGTTGAAAATAATGTTTAAAACTATCTAAGAATGTCAGAAATAGAATGTATAAAGAAAATTTACTTACATTGCTAAATAGTGGCTGAAAATGGGTTATTTAATAATGTATATGTTATATAAGATTACTCTTACTTTCAGAATATACTGGTTGCCAATTATGTTTATGGGTTTCTAGACCCACATGTATAATTTAGAATTTGAGAAAAACTAAAGGGCAAAAGTGTCTCTAATATGATGACATTTGTAAAACAGAAATTGCCTCTGGAGCCCTGCTTGAGCTTCCATGGGAGGGAACGTGATTTAGCCCTTCAAACAGATGTCATCCCAGCAAAGAAATAGCATCTACTGACCTCATAATCAACACTACCATCCTATATTTATAAACTCTTTTATTCATTAGATACTGTTTAAAAAATCAAATTAAATAATCAATCATTGAGATAACATTTTATATTAATGTTAAATGAAGGGGCTAAAGAATATATTATATTTATAGGTTTTAATTATGAATTCTAACAAATGATTTAACTCAACTGTGACATCTTATATAAAATTCACAAGTTTGCATGTTATTAATCAAATGTACTTCTGCTACTAGAATTATAAAGTACAAATTTCAACTCAGTAAGCAAAATATGACTCTAAGTCAAATGTTAATGGGACCATTGTTTTTTATACTACTAAGTATCTGGTAACATCCGTTCTTAAAATGTTTTACAAGTCAAATTTCACTTTTTATGCTTTGTGGTATGGATGTCTGCTGCCTCTGCAAGAAAAACAAAATTTGACCAGTGATAATCAAATTTTTAAAATTTTTGAAGAAAACAAATTACTCCTACTTTCATGTGGTTCTGTTCTTTTTCTATTTGTTTACCAGTTAGAAATATATACTTTTCATTTTACTGGGTAAATCTGTTAAGTATTTCAGTTGTTTTTTTACTTTTGTTTTTACTTTGGATGGTCCTTTAACATGTTTTTGTTCTTTACTTTTAATTGTTTTCATATACTCTTCCTTATTTCCTTCAGAATTTAACAGCCTGTATATGTAAGAAAATGAAGGACAGTATGAAACAGCTTGAATTTCACTTCTCCTGAAAGTCAGATTTGAAACTTGGAAATGATCTCTAGAGATACTGATTAGATAGTTCAGAGGATGGATCACAGAAATACTGAGACTGGAGGTTTAACAAGTCTTTAACTCATTATCAGAAGTTTGATGGCAATTGAAAAAAACATCTAATAACATATCTGTAATATGGGAAGATATATATGAAGCTCACTTGCCTCCATCTCAAAATTTCTTGGCAGTGTGTATCTTGAGCTCCCTGAGTATACTTTCATGAAAATATACACTCATTTGACTCAATGAGGTAAGAACAACAAACAAATAAGTAAATATACCTTCTTATAATTTTCATTTGGTTGTTCGTAGATACATGTTCAAAGATGTTCATAACAGCATCGATTTTAATAACAAGCAATTGGAACCAACCCACATGTCCCCAAATAGGAAAATGGATGAATAAATTTTGGTTTATCAAATACTATAGATCAAAAAACATATATACAGCAACCACCATGAAACTTTTAAATTCAATTTTGTTTGTATTTACACAAAATCTTTTGAATGCTTATCACATATCTTTTAGGTTTTTAGGATACATAAGAGACCAAAACTGACAAAGGTCCCTGCTTCTCTGGAAATTACAGAAAAATATGATGAATTGGTTAATTAATGAATGGTTAAATTATTTTAAAAAAATTTTCTTTAGTGGTCATATTCAACCATGTAAATGGTATATGTTTATTATAAACACGTTCTGTCATATACATGTATATTATACATGTGATAAAACACACAGAAATAAAAACTTAGATAAGATAAATTAGGTATTTAAAACTTTTATTAATGGCAATACCCAGCATTTTTAAAATTATTTAATTGATATGCTGTATTTTACGTATTTATTGGGTACATGTGACTATTTTTACATACATAGAATATAAGGATCAAGTCAGGGTATTTGTGATGTCTATAACCTTGAGTACTTATCATTTCTATGTATTGGGAATCTTACAAGTTCTCTCTTCTAGCTACTTTGAAATAAACAATACATTATTGCAAACTCTATTTAGCCTACTCTGTTACCATTAGAACTTATACCATCTATCTAACTACATGTTTGTACCCATTGATCAACCCCTCCCACCCACACACTTTTTTTATCCTCTACTATCTGTCATTCTATGTTCTACCTTCAGGAGACCAACTGTTTTAGTTCTCATATGAGTGAAAACATGTGGAATTTGTCATTCTGTGTCTGGCATTTTTCATGACCTTTGGGGGAATTCATGATGCTGCAAATGCCATGATTTCATTATTTTTATGGCCAAACAGAATTCCATTGTGTATATACAACACATTTACTTTATCCATTTGTCTGTTGATGGACACTTAAGTTGATTCCACATGTTTGCTATGTTAAAGTAAAAAGCTGCTTCTCAGCAAAGGATATAATCTACAGAATGAAGAGACAACCCATTGAATTACGGTAGGAAGCATTTGTAAACTATTTATATGAGAAGAGACTAACACCCAGAATATACAAGGAACTGAAAAACCTCAACAGAAAAAAAAAATCCCATTAAAAAGTAGGCAAAGGACACAAATAGACATGTCTCAAAATAAGACATACAATGGTCAAATTGTATTTGAAAAAATACTCAACATCACTAATTATCAGGGAAATGCAAATCAAAACCACAGTGAGTTATCATCTTACCCCAGTTAGAATGGCTATTATTAAAAATACAAAAAAATGACATCTGCTGGCAAGGATGCAGAGAAAAGGGATCTCTTATACATTGTTGATGGGAATATAAATTAGTACAGCCACTATGGAAAAAAGTATAAAGATTTCTCAAAAAATTAAAAATAGAAGTACCACATAATCCAGCCATTCCACTACTGGGTATTTATCTAAAGGAAAAGAAATCAGCATATCAAAGAGAAAGATAGCAACCAGTATTTCTAGAATCATGATGCCATTATTATTATAATGAGTGGTATGTTTATATTCAAAGTTTTATAATTCTAAGTTAGCACTTTTTAATACAATGACTCAAAGATATATTTCTAAATAACATCTGTTCTATTTCTTGAATTTAATAACAAAACTTTTGCTAAAATTTATACTTTAGAAAGTTAAATCCCTTGATTTTTAAAAGTTGGTATTCTACATATAGTTAAAAATACTTTTTGCTACAATTAGGTTTTAGTATAACTTCTGTCATCATTGATTAAAGCAGGAAAAT
This sequence comes from Cebus imitator, assembly GCF_001604975.1. Taxonomy (NCBI): domain Eukaryota; kingdom Metazoa; phylum Chordata; class Mammalia; order Primates; family Cebidae; genus Cebus; species Cebus imitator. Next base: position 2,078,404 of record NW_016107499.1, on the reverse strand, counting down.
AGATGAATTTTTAAACAAAAGCAATTAAATACTGCTTTTGTAAACATTCATTGATCATAATTTCTAACACTATGTTCTCATATTAACTGGCTGCTCATTATATTCATATCCACATATGTAAACATATTAAGTATCAATATGTATACATATATTAGTGGTAATTATTCTATTGTAAATTTGGAAAATGAACATTTCATCTTTTCAAAAGTCTTTACCTAAATTTCATTCATATCATATTTTATCAAATTTCTAAAAGGCAATTAGATTTCCAGAAAATATACCCATATCACTATTAAAATCAAATTTTAAAAAGTTTATACTAAAATATGTTAGAGCAATATTAGAAATTATACACAGTATGAGAGAGAGAGAGATCTAGAATGTCAAATCCCATTAAAAAGTGGGCAAAGGATGCAACTTATTTGAAAAAACTACTTATTTTAATTATAAAATTTAGCTCTAAAAGTAAATCTAACTATCTTTCAAATACTAATGTAGATAACATCTTACCTGGATTACAAAGTAATATATGGTCTTTAGAAAGAGTCACTGATTTTAGCATTTGTATGAATTAAATGTCTGTGTGAATGAAATGTCTTGCTTATTGCCCATTTTGCTCTGTATTAAGTATGCTATGGCAAAAGAAATAAAATATATAGTCATATTTAAACTAAAACCCATTAAAAATTCAGTTTCTAGAGGAGTTTAATTTACCAAGAGCCATTAAGTGATTTTTGGATTAAAATCCAATTTTCCTGATATTGTACAATCTTATGCAACTTTATATCTCTCTAGTTCTTTGTTTTAAAGCTCGTGAATAAAATTTCCTTTTAATAGAAAGCATCTGTAATTTGCAACTATAAAACTTTAAGGTTATATTTTATTTAAAATGTAGTATAAGCCTTATCTCTAGATTAAAACTTAATGTTTTAAAAGAAACTTTGAAAAGCAAATGAAATTAGAAAATTATTTGTTAATTCAAAGTAAAAAATAAATTAGGAACACTTCTACTTTTTCATCTTCTGGGCAGGCAAGCAGTTTGGAAAATAGAATAATTAAAGTTAAAAAATGCTGCTTAAAACTTTGGTTTTAAGATTTACCTTGGAACTTTAAAAATAAAGTTATTAGCTTTGCAGGTCAACACATTCAAACTCAACGTATCTGAGCTAGCTCATGAGATAGTAACACAAAATCATGCCGTCAACCTTAAAATCTGGGTGAATCATTCTAATGCAGATGACCACTAACTGATCTCAGGAGGTTATATGAGACTAATAAAATAAGTTAGAATGTGGAAGGCCTCAGAAGAGCATTAGCTATTCTTATTATCATTATTATTACTATTACCAAAAAGATCATAGCATATATTCCTTAACCAAATGTTATTATGCATTTTTACATTTTCTACAGGGAGGCTTACTTTTCCAGGTTGAGCAATTATTAAAAACTAGCTTCCTAATTTTGTTAGTAACCACTAAATAAATTTACTCAAATTACAGAATTTTAAAAATTTCAGCTCTCTCTAAATAAAGATCTAATCTGTAAAAAAACAAAAAAATAGGTTTTACCTTCTCCTGTCACAGGAGAAGGTATGAGTAACACTTTACTGGGCCTCTCACTTTCATAAAGAAAAACAAAATCTCTGGGAATTTATATAATTTTTAAGACCAAAGATAAAGTGGTATGTTATTATAATTCTTTATCTCAGTCTTTGATATCTTACATAGAAGTCAGATGCACACATGCTGAGCAGGTAGAAAAACATTTCCTCAACTCTCAATGATCTCAGGTCTTCCATATGAAGTAAAAATCATTATTATTTTAAAAAGTAATAGCTGTATTAATATGAGTGGCAGTAGAGATTTTAATGCTCACAAATTTCTGAGTATAAAAAGTATCTTTACTGTAATTCCAACACTTTGGGAGGCCAAGGTGAGCAGATAACCTGAGGTCAGGAGTTCAAAACCAGCCTGGCCAACATGGTGAGACCCTGTCTCTACTAAAAATACAAAAAATTAGCTGGGCATGGTGGTGGACACCTGTAATCCCAGCTACTCAGGAGGCTGAGGCAGGAGAATTGCTTGAACCCTGTAGGCGGAGGTTGCAGTGAGTCAAGATTGTGCCACTGTACTCCAACCTGGTGACAGAGGGAGAGTCTGTCAAAAAAAAAAAAAAAAAAAAGTATCTTTAAGTAACAGCCATTCATTAAATCCTGATAAGGACATAGACTTATTCATCTAATTGTTGCCCCAGAAACAGAAGGCTTGATTTGTTGTTGTTTTTTGTTATTCTAGCAATATAAACTAGATAGTTTCATACCAATTGAGGTGAATTTTGAATCTCAGACTTTAGAAGAAAGCTTGACATATTACTGAATTCTTATAGGTTAGGCTATAATCCCAAGAAAGCAACTACTTATCAATAATGTTCTCCAATTTCTGCTGTTGTGATTACTTCGGATAAATTGTGAAGTTTACTAAGACACTATACGGTTTGCTAATATCCAGAGATAAAACAATAAAACAACACATTTTTGGGACACAGTATTTTCTTACTGCTCTGCCCAAGGGAGAGAATATAGTCATGGGTTTTTAGTTTCTCTTTCTGGTTGAGCAAGTCAAGTCCTTTCCTCATTCCTCCTTTCCACTTATCACTAGAGATAGAAACTAAACATCATGGGGCTTCAGGCTGTTAAAAGCCTAAATCAACACAAAACAGAACAACAACAAAATAAGGTGAGTTGGACAAACATACTTAAGACTTGACTTTTACTTTGTGAAAATCATATATATTTTATCCAAAATCAACTGATACATAGATGGTAAAGGCCAAAATAAAAGCCCCAATTTCCAAATTGCCAGACAAAGCAAGACCCAGCCAATATATTCTCTTTCTGCTGGTCTGCCTTCACTTCAAAGTTCAGGAGGTAATGCATACACACAGATTTACCAACTATAGGAATATCACTCATGCTTGCAACATAATTGCCATGTAATATATTGTTTTAAAGGACCAAGTCCTCTTTGAAAAGGATGGCCAGCGTTAACATAGATGCCACTGGAATGATTTTGAAAAATAGTTTGTACAAACTTTTTATTGCAGTCTAACCAAAGAAAAGTTATACAATGAAAACAAGACCATGTAAGAGTCTACTTAATCTCCCCTTCCATGAACAGTCCCTTCGTGGAAGCTGTTTTTCCTAGATTTCCCCTCTGAAGTCCCCTTTCACACTCTCCTGTGGAAGCCTGTCTTCCCCTCCTAAACTCTATCTCTCTCTATTCCCTTCCACTCTGTGGAAGCTGCTTTCCTCTCCTGGATTCCATCTTTCTAGATTCTCTCATTCAATGTGAGAATTAGCTGTTTGTTTCTCTCTCCTCCTTTTTCTCTCTAAATAAATCACTTTCTACAAACAAAAAAACAAAAAAGTCCACTTAATCAACTGAATTAACCAGGTCAACTCACGCTTCATTATTGCTTAAGAAGGAAATGGAAATCACCTTGACAACACTAAAATCTTAATCCGGTCTAAATTTATTTTTAAAAGATAAAATATTTTTTGAACAAGATATTTTCTTTCTACAAAGATTGGGCACCCATAAACACAAAACAAAACAAAAACAAAAATATTTTGACGTGAACTTTAAAGGCTTGGAACATAACAATGTGCACAGAAGTTTGTTGCTGTTTTTTCCCCCACTTTTCTTCTAATTGGATGTCTAGCCATCTGCCCCTCCCCCAAAAAAGCCACTGAATTTCTACAAAGTACACTGATTTAATATGGTATAGAAATAAGTATAAAGAAGACAAGAAGACTGGTGTTTATATTTTTAGTGTATTCAGACGCATAATTAGACATTTTACTCAACATTTAAAACTAATCTCTGTAACATTTCATTTTTATAAGTGTGTGAAGTAGCTCAAAGTTATTAAATTTGCTGACTCCTATAAATCAACTCAAATTTTATCAGTAAATTTATAATTTCCCTGAAGTCTGTCTTTATATACAATTATTGGATTTATAGATGAATAAACTAATACAAAAAGTCTAGAAATCGATCTAACATTGTCATTTGACTCTTTGTTTTTTTAAAATCATGGTCTTGCTCTGTCACCCAGGCTGGAATGCAGTGTTGTAATCATGGCTCACTGCAGCTTTGACATCCTGGGCCCAAGAGATACTCTTGCCTCAGCCTCCTGAGGAGCCACAACCCAGGTGCGGGCTACCACAACCAGCTACAAGAATAGGCATTTTTGACCAATGATGCTGAAGCAATGAATGTCAATGAGCAAAAAAGAGAGCCTCTATCCAAACTTTGTATGGCATACAAATATTAACTCAAAATAGTAAACTAAACTCTAAAAATTAAAACTGTAAGTAACTAAATAGAACACTGGAAAAGGTGTGACTTAGGTTGGACTAAAATTTTAGGTGTGACATCAAGAGCATGCTCTATAAATGATAAATTGCACTTCATCTTATTTTACTAGAAACTTCTACTCCACAAAAATGTTGTGAAAAGAATTAAAAGAGAAGCTAGAGGCTTGGAAAATATTTGCAAACTATGTATTAGTAAAGGATTCATATCAAGAATATCTAAAAACTTTCAAAACTCAATAATAGGATACAGAACAACTCAATAGTAAAACAAATAAGCATAGGAAAATACGTTCAACATACTCTGGCACTACAGAAATGCAAATTAAAGGTGCAAGGAGATTTTACTGTACACCTGTTAACAATGTCTAAAATAATAGATTGAGCATACAAAATATTATAGAGGAGGTACAACAACTGTAACACTCCTGCTGATAAAGATGTAAAATGTTGACATGTTTGGGTAATAGTCTGGCAGTTTCTAAAATGAAATGAATATATAGTTTGCATATAACCCAGTAATATCATTCCTTGGTATTTAGCCAAGTGAAATGATAATCCATTTACACAAAAACCTGTAAATGAATATTAATAATGGCTTATTTGTAATCTCCCCAAACTAAAACTATTCAAATGTCCCTTACCTGGGTCATGGATAAACAAACTGGTAAAGATCCATAAAATGAAATAATATTCAGCAATAAAAAGTAAAAACTCTTGATAATACCTACCAATATGAATGAAGTTCACATACTTTATGCTGCATGAAGAAAATCAAGCTCAAACAGCTACATATTGTGTGATTCTAGATATAGGACCTTCTTGCAAAGATAACTCTATAGGGACAGAAACCAGATTAGTAGTTATAACTGCCATGAGGGAAGAGGTGATGGCAGAGGAGCAAGGGAGCATTTTCAAGGATAATATAATTATTTTATGTTTTCATCATGATGGTGGTTACATGAATATATATGTGTTCACCAAAATTCTTAAAATGGTAAAAAGTGTGAATATACCTGATGCAGTTTGGCTGTGCCACTACCCAAATCTCATCTTGAATTGTAATCCTTACAATCTCTACTCTGGCACTTGCTGTATCCCATGCTGCACAAGGGTTCAAAGACCTAAGAGGGAAAGGTGGCGGATGAAGAAAGACACAAACACAAACATAAAGAAAGCTGGGCCAGGGGGTCCAGGAGGTGAAGGATGTCAGTCTCTCCAGCCCCAACCTGTCTCAGTGTCCTTTATTTTATATGTTCACAAAGCAAATAGCAGAGGGAGGGTGCAGTTACTTAGAACAGCCTGTGGTTATTATTTTCATACTTCAGTTAACATACTTCAGCTAACAACTATTTTGCAGCAAGGTCAGTGAAAGCTGGTTATTCTTTTCTAGGCCCATCTGTTTTACTCCAAGACATATGCACCCACCTATTATGGTTTCACTTCTCTGAAGTTCAACCAAAGTTCACAGCAGCCTTGCTGCTGATCCCCCCAGAGGGGGTGGGCTACTCTGGCTCTCTACATTCACGTGTTGTGGGAGGGACCAAGAGGGAGGTAATTGAATCATGGGGGCATTTACTTCGATACAGTTCTTGTGATAGTGAGTGACTTCTTATGAAATCTGATGGTTTTATGAGGGGCTTTCCCTTCACTCAGCACTCATTCTCTCTCCTGCAGCCCTGTGAAGAGGTGCCTTCCACCAAGATTGTAATTTCCCGAGGTCTCCCCAGCCACGTGGAACTGTGAGTCCATTAAACCTCTTTTCTTTATAAATTACTGAATCTTGGGTATTTATTCATAGCAGCATGAGAACGAACAAATACCTAATGCAAATTAAAATCCTAATAATAATAGATGTTTTCACTATAAAAATAAACTCCTACTCTTAAACTAGCTCAAAATCAACTGTAAAACTGAACTTCTAGGTATGGGAGAAACAGGAACTATTAAAAATACAGAGGGGCCCAATCGGTCCACTTCAACTACTTTAGCTTTCTGATGTATTCAGAGTGAACGTGAAAGCAACGAAAAAAGAGAAACTTAAAATATTAAAAGTATGATATCTTTCAAATGTTTATGTTTAATAAAGTAATGCTTTTATCAGCACCAAAAAAAAAAAAAGAAAGAAAACAAATATGGTAAATCCCACAACAACCAATTCTGTGCTTGTTATAGAGAAAAGTCATCTTTATTATTTGTTTTTTTCTTTACATTTTCAGCATAATTTGCTAACGTATTGTTAGATTTTGATACTTTTTATATCTTAAGCAGAGTTAATATCCTTAAAGCAATAAAATTTCATAACAGAAAAGTGAAATTTGATACTCTGTATCATTTCACTTATTTTTGCCATAGCCAAAATATTTTTTTCTCTACAAATATTGGCAATTTTTGTATTGTCTCTTAAGTGAGAAAACTAAATGTAGTCCACTTACCATTTATCGTAAGTTCAGTCAAATTTTATAAGCAGCATTGTATATAACAAAATAGGTTTCATTTTTTGTTAAAAAAAAAAGTAGTTTTCTTTGATATTTTGAGTGATAGTTAAATGATGATCATAAGAGTTCAATTTTTCCACAGTCAGTATCTCAAAATCCAGTGTCCAAAACAGCAAGTCTCCTTGTTAGTATTTACTTGGAATATTTCTGAAATAGCTTTTTGAATAATGATTGAAATTGCTGACTTTTTTGGAATATGGATAACAAAGCTTACATTAGGATATGAAATACTAGTTCTGCCATTTCCTTATTGTCACAAATTCTATAAATAAAATTGTTTTTCACATGATTTCTTGGCAGTATATTTTTATCTGTTGTCCTTTTACTGATGATTACTTCAGTAAAAAACATCAGATGCATTCTATGTCATAATTTATGGCTACACATAATTGAAAAGCATTGAAGTAGTCTCCAAATGAAGAAGTTGATGGTAAAGCTATCAGTGCTACTGTATTGTGAAAATTCTATTCTCCCCTAGAGGTACAGATTTCCATAGAAATTTGTTTTTCTTAGTACTCCATAACCCTTCTAGGGGTATTGCTTTTTTTAATGATGCACAAACAAACATTTATCTGACATTGTTGGTAAGTATATTTTTTAGAGTGATGATCATACTGGGTTTTCTAAAGAACAGTGACATTTTAACCAGCTGCCACTACCCCGTATTCTCTAATGCATATGCATTTTTAATGCATCAACAATTTCAAACAATGTATAGACATTTTAGAAATTCAAACAGGAATCACAACACAAATTTAGAATATATTAAGTATATTTTTAACTATTCAAATAATTATTTTTGTACATTTCCTAGTTTTCTTTGTTATACATTTAAAATGTTCTTATTTATTTATTTATTTATTTTTAAAAACTGCATCTATATAGGGCATGCTGTTCTTTTATGGCTGGGTTAACTTGCATTCAAAGGCTTCATTTTAATTGGATTTAGCTAACCCAAGATCATGTTTTACAGAGATCTAAGTCCCTAAAGTGCTTTTTTACTTTCCACTGGCACCATGCTGTTTCTTGGTATTCTTTAATTCTCTTTGCTTTATGAAACAAATATTAAAGAATTTCATATAAGCCTTTTGAATGGAATCAAAATTTAAACCAATTCCTTGATGTTAATAGCTGCTGTACCAGAAACAGTAACACACTAAGAACATAAGAGGCCTCCAAATGTAAGTCAGTAATTTTTTTTTTTTTTTTGAGTGTTGCTCTGTGGCCCAGACTGGAGTGCAGTGGTGCCATCTGGCTCCACTGCAACCTCCACTTGCCAGGTTAAAGCAATTATCTTGCCTCAGCCTCCCAAGTAGATGGGACTACAGGCACGCACCACGATGCCTGGCTAATTTTTTGTATTTTTAGTAGAGACGGGGTTTCTCCATGCTGGCCAGGCTAGTCTTGAACTCCTGACCTTGTGATCCACCTGCCTCAGCCTCCCAAAGTATTACAGGCATGACTCATTGCACCTGGCCCCAGCAACTTTTTTAGAGTTTAAAATATCCTTTAATTTGCAATTTACCTCATTTTTATTGGTGGCTGCCAATCCAGGATATACTTCTGTAGTTGCCTGAACCTGATTGTCCTGATTTGAAACCAAAATATTAGACAGATACATACATATATACAGATGGATACAGATAATTTTTGCACACTGAAGCACAGCAGAATTCATTGGCACACCACAATAAACATTTGCTTCTTAATCTCTGCTGGTCAACTGAGATTCGGCTGATGCTGCATTTGGCTTGTTAGAGATTGGTTCAAATCTGTGGGTTATAATCACATCTACTCCACATGTCACTTATATCTTTGAATCAGTGGCTTAATAAGACAAGATTTTCTCAAGGTAAGTGGTACATAGGCAAGAGAACAAACCCAGCCATATATGCAATAATGAAGCATTTTCTTATTTGCTATTCATTCCACTGGCCGAAGTAAACCGTATGGCTAGAAAGGAAGAGATCTTTTGGAAAAGTAAATACAAGTATGGAAAGTGTTACAAAAGATATGTAGATAGTAGTACAGAAATAAATAACAGCCTGTTAAATATAGACAAAAAGGTACTATTCTGTGAATGAGGTCTGAGTGTTCAGCAAATATTAGTTGGTTAAGTGAAGTTCAAACATAAAGGATAAAAAGTTATATAGAGATAGGATGAAGAAAGTAGATTACAAGTTGGGGTTGGGGAATAGTTAGCAAGAAGGCAAGGGAAAGAAAGGGCTTGGTATTAACACAATGAGGGTTTGGGGAAACAAAGGACAGGCTGGAGATTCAGGCAATTAGTGTACTATAGGCTATGTTCCAGGCTGTAGTATTAGGATAGTGGAATACATAGATTGTAAACAGAGAAGGGAGATAATCAGAATTGCAATTTTAAAATAAACATTCTACCTACAAAGCAGCAGAAGAAAATCGCTATCTGTTTAGGGAAAGTGTGGAGCAGTTTTAATAGGCTTTTAAAATAGTTGGGTCAAACTGTGTTTGGTAATTTTGACAGGGTGTTAATAGCAAAGATGAAAAATATTGATTTCAGTAATGGGTAATAAAACATGTCTAAGAACACGTAATAGTGTTTATAATATGCCAAACATTGGGCCAAAGCTTTCATTCACTGCTTTTTTAAAATTAATAAAACTCGTATAAAGTAATGAATCTTTCATTCACATTTGTTAGTTGACCACAATACATTTTTGAAGAGATGAAATGAGTTGGGTGAAATTCCTAATGTCAAATCCTATTATCTTTATCATAGTCTATATTGACTCAATTTTTAGAAGTAGGCTTATAAAAACATCTCATAATTGAATACATTTACCTAAAATGGACTTTCTTCAAGCAGCTAGTACCTAATGAGTCTGTATATCCCACCACTGACCCTTTATTAACTTTAGCACGGAATTATTTATCCCATTTATTTCACTCATAACCCTGGGAGATGGTGCTTTAGTTTTTCCAAAGTAGATCTCCAATAATAGCTGCTTTCTTCTCATTGTTTGCTCCTGGAGAGGCCCTTTCATCAATATGGTAAACTCAGATACATGGAAACCACTTAATTGTGTTATATATCTAAGGAGGACTAATATGCCAAATAACTAGAGCAGGAAGCTTCTGTGGAGGAATCACTAACAGAAGTACCTAAAAAAAATACAACGTGAATTTTTTTAAAAAAATAGGATTATAGAAACTGAAGAGAATGTATACTCAAAAGTGAAAACAACTTCCACATTTAAAGATAAAAATCAGATACTGACAAATAAATTAATGCAGATGAAATAAACACTTTAAATTTTGCTTGGTTATCTGAATATTTAATATTTCTTTCAAGGCTTGACATATTTGTGGTAATGGGTCAGTATTATTTTTAACAGGTAACAGGAGTACTCAAATCAGTTGAGTACATAGTTGATAAATGTTGAAATTAGGAAAGATAGAAAACATGTTAAAATTATTTGCAAACAAGTAAAATACATAATTTTTACATTAAGAAGGAAATACATATTTGAAAAGTATTTAAACTATATAAATGTTTCAGCTCCATTATTTTCTCACAAATTATTTTCATATAGTAGAAAATTATCAGACTGGCAGATTTATTTTCTCAAATATGTTTAGTAACCCAAGAACTATTGCATATGATACCTTAGAGATTATATTTTTAAACACTCTATTCTCAACAATAGTGCATGATAACTTTAGTTATTACTAAGTTAGTAATATTGAAATGTTAAGATTTATAAAAGCAGGTGCCATATAAAAGGCATGATTCCTTACCGATTTTCCAAAATTAAATATCTTCTACTTACCCTAGAATGTCTGAAGTAGACAGACATTTATGGATTTCTTTTCAGGCTATTGTATATCTTTTGCATGTGTAATAAATTTGTCTTAGAGTTTTGGGCTGAATGTTTGTGTTCCCTCTAAACTTAATGGGTTGAACCTTTAACCCCCAATCGGATGGTATTTATAGGTGGTGATCTTGGGAAGTTATTAGGCTTAGATTAGAATTTGAGGGTGGAACTATCCTGATGGGATTAGTGCCCTTAGAAGAAAAGAAGGACAGATTTCTTCCCTCTTCTGTCATTTCCATCTCTTCTTCTCCCCAATCTTCTCTCTCCCTGCCTCCCTATCTCTCATCCTGTTTGAATTCTTAAATATCTACCCTGGAATGAACATGGGATAACTCAGGCACATGGCTGCTGTGAAAGTGAGCTTCCCAAGTGACACGCTTTAAATTATTTTAAAACAACTTCATCAGATAAAAAGATANCTCTCTGTATTGTTGTTGTGGGTTATACATTCAGGACTCCACTCTGTGGGCACATGTTCCTGCCTGGAGGATGCTCTTGGCCTAGGGGGTGGACTTTAAGGGAAATGGCTGTGCTTTAGTCAGGAGTAGGTGGAGGTGATCTTCTGGTGCAGCATGACTCAGCAGTTTGGAGAACAGGCACACAATCCTACACATTATGTAACCATGCCATGTGAGGCACATTAGGTGATCACCCCCGTGAGCTCATGCTTGTCTCAGAGCCACTATTGTCTAAAGAAGGTGCAATTACTCTGCTAACTCTGTACATATACCTCGCTTGCGCCCAGAGAGAGAGTAAAGCTGTCAGGTCTCCATGTGCAAGCCTGGACCCAGAAAGCCGGAAGTCCTGCCTGCCTTCCTGCCTTCCTGCCTTCCTGCCTTCCTGCCTTCCTGCCTTCCTGCCTTCCTGACTTAGTGTCTTTGGCTCCCTAGCTGCTGTTCTCACACTGTATGTAGGGTGCCACATAACGAAGTGACCACCCACCGCTATGGTGGCTCTCAGGGAAGCAGAAGGCCATCGGTGGGACTGAGGGGTTCGTGCCATAAAAAAGGGGAAGGTGCTCTGCATGCAGGGAGCTCCTCCACAGGAAAAAGTGGGGCCCAAAGAGTGACACACTCACAGATGTGGATAGATTTGATGTTGGCCAGGATTGACTGAGAGAAAATTAATAAGCAACCAAGTGAAATACTCTTAACTTTGTAGTAACTCCTGTGTCCGGAGCAGCAGTTCCAGAAAATGCCCAAGGGGGAGAAGGACATTGCTATGTGACCTGGTCCCAGCTGGGTGCTTCAAAGACCACTTGCTGCAACTAGGTGGAAATGTAGAGCCTTTTGTGTTTGATTAGGGAACTGGCCAAGGTGCCCAGCTTTGTGGGGGACACTGAATGACTGGAGGCCACATGTTGAATTAGCGAGCCACTGGTCCCCACCAATGTACAGCAGGTGCTGGTGCTTGTAAATACTGATGTAGATTGCAGCCTTGTTTATGGAAACCCAGATACGTTTCTGGGCTTACGTAACGTAACTGCTTACGCTGACAGTTATAGAGGATGGTCAGTGAAAGTGAAGTCTCTATATCCGCACTTTGGCATAGGCTGTTAGGCTTCCCATTTATACACTGTGTTTGTCTCTCCCATACTGAAATACATTCTGGAGGTAGACATTTTACATGGTCTGGTGTTACAAACCACAGCTGGGGAATTCAGTCTTTGAGTGCATTTGGTAAAGCCAGTGCTGTGTGGACATACACATCACCAGCCTCGGGTCCTGCCACAACCCCGAAGGTTACTTTCACCCATTGATACAATTTACCACATGGGCATATGGAGATAACTGAGACAATTAAAAAGCTGAAGGAGGTGCAGAAGGTGCAGATAGTGAGTGGCACCCACAGCCCTATAATTCTTGAGTGTGTCCAGTTAGAAAGGCTGATAGAACTTGGTGGATGATAGGTGGACTATTGGAAACTGAATAAAGTAACACTCCCTTTGCATGTAGCTGTACCATCAATCCTGGATGTGATGAGTCATTTGACAATGGAAATGTAGTGGAGTTGGCCAATGCATTTTTCTCCATAGGCATCACTCCAGAGAGTCAGGAACAGTTCACGGTCATGTGGGATGGGCGACAATAGGCTTTTACAGTGTTGCTGCACGGCTGTATGCATAGCCCCATTGTATGTCATAGTTTAGTTGCCATGGATTTAGCCACCCGGCAATGTTCAGAATAGGTCCACCTATTTCATTATATTGATGATGTTATGTTAACCCCTGATTCTCTTGAAGATTTAGAAGTGGTGGCACTTCTCTTGCAGCAACATTTGGCAGTATGTGGTTGGGCTGTCAAGGCACCCAAGGTCCAAGGGCCTGGATTATCTGCCAAATTACTGGGAATTATCTGGTTGGGTAAGACAAAGGCCATCCCAGGAGCTAGCATTGATAAGACTCAGGCTTATCCCTAGCCCACCACAGTGAAGCAGTTGCAAATTTCGTGGGCCTCCTGGGATATTGGTGAGCATTTGTGCCCCATTTAGCTCAAATGACAAAACCACTGCATGGGTTAACAAAGGAGCTATTTGGGATTGGGATGATGTGACTGAGACCACTGCCAACCAGGCTATTCAGCGGTTACAAGCCCTACGGGTGGTTGACCAGGGACACCCATTTGAGCTGGATGTGCATGTGACCACAGATGGTTTCAGTTGGGGCCTGTGGCAGCACACGGAGTGCTTGCAAACACCAGTAGGCTTTAGTTCCCAACTATGGAAGAGAGCTGAGCTCCAGTATTCTTTGATAAACAGCTAGCTGCTGTATATACCATCCTTCAGGCTTGTGAGAGTGTGACAGGACAGACTGCAGTCATTGTGCAGATGACTTATCTCCCATAGCGGGATGGGAGTTTTCATGAGTAATGTCTCCCTGGACTGGGGCAGTGCAGACATCCACTTCGGCAAAGTGGAGCACCTACTTGAAGCAGCCAAGTATGCTGAGTAAAAGCCCCTTAGCAGCAGAGTTGCAAGAGGTCTTGGGACCGGTAGTCCTAATGCAAGATAAGGCCATGGTGCCTGAGGTGCCCCTTGCACCCTAAACTTTCACCATTTAAGGAAGGGTGTCTCCCTATTCCTGTTGGGGCATGGTACACAGGTGGGTCTATCTGAGGAGCTACTGCTGCCTGGACCACTGTTCCAGGGCAACCTAGTACTGACACCATATGGTTTGAAACCAGGTGTGGGCAGAGTAGCCAATGGGCGGAACTCAGAGCAGTGTCATGGCAATCACAAAGAAGGTGACACCTGTGATAATCTGCATCAATAGCTGGGCAGTCGAACGAGGCTTAACTTTGTGGTTAACTACTTGGAAAATACAGAAATGGCTAGTTGGTCACCGACTCATTTGGGGCATAGCAATGCGGCAAGACCTCTGGGAAATGGGTCAAGAAAGATGTAACTATTTATCATGTGTCAGGCCATATGCCTTTGGCCACCCCCAACAATAATGAGGCAGATACCTTGGCCAAGGTCCAATGGTTAGAGACAGAACCTACACGCGATTTGGCCTTGTGGAAGCTGGGACATGTGGGGGGTAAACTGATGCAACAGGTCAATAAGCACTAGGGTCTGTCCCTGCCCACCCAAGATATCTGGGAGGCTTGCCAGAAATTCCCCACATGTGCTTAGGCATACACTGAATGGAGACAACTGCCCAGTGTTACACAAGTAATGATAAGGCAAGTACTCTTGACCCGGGATCAAGTAGACTACATCAGGCCGCTGCCAAAGTCGTAAGGATACATGCATGTGCTAACAGTTGTGGACATGGCCACAGCCCTGACATTCACCTACCCATGCATGGTCGCCTACCAACAGCACACCAGCCAGGCCCTGCCATACTTATGTACCGTGTATGGTCATCCTTTGGCCATTGAGAGTGATAGGAAAACACATTTCACTGGACAAGTACAACAATGGGCACAACAGATGGACATAAAGTAGGGATTCCATGTGCCATACAACCCGCAAGCTGTGGATATGATTGAACAATGTAATGGGCTCTTGAAGAATGGGTTATGCTTGCTTGTCACACTCCAGTCTTTGTGAAGCTGGAGTTCTAGGCTGGACCTGGTGCTCTAGGCGTTGAATGAATAGTACAGGAAGGTGGCCAGGTCCCATGGAGGCTTTGTTACACTAGGCTGCCACCCCCATTGAGTTACAGATACACACCAAGGATGGCCTTCTCCAACCAGGTATGGGGACAGATGGTAACCTGTTGTTGCCTGTCCCAATACCCCTGAAGGCAGGGGAACAGAATACCTGGCTGTGGCCATGGACCCTCCGAGCCTCCTGTTGTTGGTGGTTGGCCATTGCAGCTCCCTGTGGGGAGAGCCTACAGTATTGGCTTGCATGTCACTCCTTGGGCATTCAATACATGGCCCCCATGGGTGACTGTTCGTAGGGGAATGACCAGGGAAGAAACTCTCATCTGGGGGACATATACACTGTCTGTGTGCCTATTATGAGCTCCCCCATGACTTTGGCATGGATACAGGACTCAAAGGAACCATGGGTAGCTGAGAAGGTGTGGTGCCATCAACCAGGGCAAAAGCCTTTGGCAACTGCATTGTGATACAGGGATGAAAGGTTAGCCTGTATTTTGCCTGAGGGATGTGATTTATCTCTATTAGTACCTGTGCCTGCTCTGTCATTTTGACCATAGCTTAACATGCTTCCACTGCATTTCGGACTGGGCCCACACCTGTGTGGAGGTGACCCATGTTTCCAATGTTGGATCTGCACTGCCCCACTTCCAGCAGCAGCTGCAGATGGCTTGCCTCGGCACATACATTCAACATCTGCAGAGAGTTGCACATGGTTGGAGACTGTCTATGATTCCTCCAGTACTTTTCCAGCTACCTGCCAGTCCACCACTGACAACCCTCGGACTTCAGTTAGAACCTGATATATGTATTTATTTACATATACTGCTCAAAGGAATTTGTTCTGAATGAAGTAGTTGTTTTAAAGGAAATAAACACTGAGAAAATTGATCCGTTGCTTTATATCAAATTAAGTATATTCTAAGCTGTTTAGTGTTTTTTTTTTTTTTTTGTAGTATGGGAAAATGGGCCCCCAAACAATATTTTATCAATAATATTAATTATATGCAAACACCATAAATAGAACAGTGTTGACAAAAAAGCCTGAGACTCAGATCTTAGCAAATAATTATGGGTAGTTTGGGGGGAAAATTGGGGCTAAATTATAAGACTTCTACCCCAGAGATTCAAAGGCATATAGTTTCTGTTATTCTTTCATAAAATATATGTGTATTTTAGATATTTTTTTCTCTTCATAGAAGCGAAAATTACTCAACTATGCAGGTTTATGCAGGTATAACTTACCTTACTACAAAAGCCCTGCTTCTGCGAACTGAAACTCACATTAGTTTTTTGTTTTTGTTTTTGTTTTTGTTTTTTTTGTTTAATAAGCAATCAGTCTATTTTTCAGCCTTAGCTGGAACTAGTTTACTAGAAATTCAGAGAAATGTAATAGAAACACATGATTTCTGATGCAATTTTACCTTGGTCTCCTAGATTGTAAAACAGTAGAAGACTGAAGGATTGCAGAGTGCAGAGCAACAGGAAAACTTGTCCAAGACCCACCGAGCTGTAATCTTCCTTAGACTTCCTCTTTTTTTGCTGCTACCCTGTAGTGTGATCAGCTTGAATCTGGAAGCCAGCTGTCTCGGGCACTGCTGGAGAGGTGATACCTCATCCCTGTGGCCTTATATTTTCCTCTTTCCATCTTTACTGCTTCCTTTGGGGGCTTGAAGATGTTTTGCATTAGAAGAAATGGAACCTAAGGGTTGATTTGACATGTTAGTTTTAGAGTCTGTGTTCCAACTACGTCACATTAGGGTCTAACAGTTCAGGGGTCTAAGCAAAATATCATAACTCAGTGTTAGTTTCTTTTAAGCCTAATTGAAAATTAGAATCACCCAGGGAGATTCTGTGCCCTGGCTCTACTTCTAAATGTTCTGAATTAATTGGTTTCAGGTAAGGCCAGACAGGCTTCATTTTTAAAATCCTCCAGGTGATTCTAATATACTACCCAGGTTAAAAATGTCGCAGTTCTTTTAACAAGACCTTTAGAGCTCTATCAACAAAACACAGTGTGCTCTATATAGCAAGGTATCCTTGTAGTTACTTTATGTGCTCCTAGAAATCATAAGAAATTAATGACAAAACTGTAAGATTTTTACTGATTATAAACTGTAATTGTCCTGCCAAAAACGTTTTGACAGAATGTTAAGTATATGTAATATTAGCCTTACTAAGTCTATTGTCCATCCAGAAGTAGCAGGGTACTTTATATTTGGTTCTAGAACTACCCAAGCAGAACCTATCCACCCATATATAATGTTTAATTTTTCTCTTTGTATTTTCAGTCAAGATGAATAGAGAGTTTAGTTGTTGCATTATTCTTCTACTTAATATTATTTTACATGATCCAATATACTTTTGAAATATTTGAAATGATGTTAAGCATTTTCCTATTAGATAATTTGCTTCTATAAAATTTTTTTTGTTATAAATATGACAGTGATTAAGTCATTTTAAAAATTGGCTACATCAGTAATTTTTTTCCCTCTCATATAATCAAAATATATAAATACCTTACAGAATCATAACATGTATTTCAAAATGTCTTTTTTAAAAAATGAGTGTCATTATAGTATGCAAATTAGAAGATAGATGGAAAATGATACTTCATTATTCAATTGATTGGCTTTTATTAATATATGCTTGTTTACTAGCATATTTATATTTTTATTTGTAAAGTTACTGGTCATTTGCAATAGTTTAATCATGTATTGTCTGCTTCTATATCTCATTAAGTAACTCTTGAAATTTTAGTGTCACTTAATACACTTGAAAAGTCTCTATTTCCATTATTTTTTCATTTTTAACCAAATGTATTACCAAAATTCTTCTCATATATTCTTAATGTATTTTAAATGTCTACATTTTTGTGTTGTATAAACACTATGCTTATATTTGCCCTTTCCTATGTTATTATAGTATTTAGAAAAGCCTTTAAGATACTACAATCAGATGCAGTGCTAATTTTATTTGTATGCAGATGTTTTTTATAAATTGTTTTTCTCAATACACGTGAAAACTATTTAGGTGTATAGTTTAAAAAGAAACTGTAGATTGATACCAAAACCATTTAGTAAATGACCGCTTTTCCTCTTCATGTTGAGAGACTGCAAATGATTTTTTCTTCTATAAAATCGCACGGTCTCTGGTGTTCTATTGCAACATATTTTTGGATAAACAGTCCCAGATGTAAGATGGTTTGACTTATGATGATTATTTTTCCAAAATATTAAGATTTTCTTAGAATTCATAGATAGCTCAATGCAGGCATCCATTAGGGATTGATGTGGTCACCAATTCTTTTTTTTTTTTTTTTTTTTGAGACAGAGTTTCGCTGTTGTTACCCAGGCTGGAGTGCAATGGCGTGATCTCCGCTTACTGCAATCTCCGCCTCCTGGGTTCAAGCAATTCTCCTGCCTCAGCCTCCTGTGTAGCTGGGACTACAGGTGCGTGCCACCATGCCCAGCTAATTTTTGTATTTTTAGTAGAGACGGGGTTTCACCATGTTGACCAGGATGGTCTCCATCTCTTGACCTTATGATCCACCTTCCTCGGCCTCCCAAAGTGCTAGGATTATAGGCGTGAGCCACAGTGCCCGGCCAGTCACCAGTTCTTAATTGCCTTTGTTACTTTCTATGCCAGCCAGAAAAATAGAACTGATCAACTTCTCTTCTCTAGCCCTATTAGGGTTGAGGGAAACATTTGGAAGTGTGTGTAGCATAAGATGAAAGTCTTTTCAAATCCTTAACAATAGATCTATATGTTATATTACTCCTAGAGAATGGAGTTTTCCATATTTGTAAGTATTACACAAAAGAAAAACTTCCATCATCTGTCATATATATAACCATAGCACCAGTGGTATTAAGTAAATATCTATGGGTGTATGTTTGAATGAGTGATCACGTATGTTTGATGTCTCCATTAAATTCAAGGAAAGTATAACTTATTAAAAGCAAATGTGAAAGAGCAAAACCCAGCAAGGTGTTACATTTTGATATTTCTTTTTTTGTATAGGTCTACTCTATGAGACAGTGAGAATATAATCCCTATATTTCCCAAGCAATAAATTTGTCTTTTAATCATAGAATAATACAACTGTTTTTTTTAAATGTTAATGAGCAAATATGAGATTATGTGAGTAGGTAGGTAATCTATAAACATAAAAATTATATCCATGGGAGAGGATATAATTTTCCCAAATTACAAGTTATTTAAATAACAGACAAAATGAAAGTGGAGAAGGAAAGTAAATAATCCAATTTAAAGCTGTTGTGATAGAGATGGAAAATCAAGAGTGAAAATCCACACTGTAGCAACTAATCACCAAGATACAACACCAGGTTTAAACAGCAGTGCATTTTGTTGGGTATAATATGCTGAAGTCTCAAAAACGTCTGTCAATAATCACGGCCCTAATTTCTGAAAACCCTGTCATTACTGATGAAATGTTAAAGTTACACCAGGCTCATGGCTCATGGCTGGGCACAGTGGTTCATGACTGTAATCCCAGCATTTTGGGAGGCCGAGGTGGGCAGATGACTTGAGTCTAGAAGTTCAGAACCAGCCTGGCCAATGTGACAAAACTGCATCTCTACTAAAAATACAAAAATAAGAAAATTAGTGGGGCATGGTGGTGCATGCCTATAATCCCAGCTACTCAGGAGGCTGAAGAGAATTGGTTAAACCTGGGAGGCGGAGTTTGCAGTAAGCTTAGACTGTGCCACTGCACAGCAGCCTGGGTGATAGAGCAAGACTCTGTCTTGGAAAAAAAAAAAGAGTTAAATAATTTTGGATTGAGACACAATCTTCATGAAGAGCCTGTTCTGTAAGCATACAGACATCTAGAAATACTTTAGAATATGAATTATAAGCAACCCGATAGCAGTGTTTTTGGTCAGGTGGCTAGAGTTACAAAACGGTAATGTCCATTTACCGTCCTTTTTGAAGCTGATCTGAACTAGATTAATTGAATTTTCAATTTTAATTGAAATTTAGTTTTATTTTGCAAAGACCCAAATGTCTGGGCCAAATAATGCCATACGCCTCAATAACGTGTGTTTTAAAGACTTGCTTTAAGCCTGGAGGAAAAACGTAAGATAAACAACAGCACTTTAAAGATTTAGCAGTAGAAATATTGGAAAGAGGGATACTTCCATAGGATTCCAATATGATACCAGTCACTGATCAAAAAGAAATGTTCTTAGATAAGCCCTCATTTTAAGATTCTCTCTGCTTTAAAATCATAGAGTTAATTATTCAGTTATGTAGCCATACAGTTTACACCTATTAATCGAACATTTAGTCAACATAAATATGTTTATGAAGCATTAACTGAATGATACGCAGGAATTTATTCCAAAATCCAGTGATTTCCAAGCAATCATTTACGGGACAAAGCCATTCCAAAAAAGAAGTATCCATTGACTCAGGGTAAAATGAGTAAAGGAACATACAATGCTGTGATTATTTTTGTAAGTAGATATGTTCAAACTATTAACAAGGGTTTGGCATTTTTTTCTCAATCAGAAAAGAAAAATATTGACCCTCTAAACATAGTATTAATTTAATAAAATACATAAATTGGAATAACATTTAAATAAATTACATGTGAAAGGAAAATACCTATCCTGTTGAAATCATTTGGCCACTCTGTATCCCCACCTAAATCTCTGGTTGAATCATAATCCTCAATATTGGGGAGAGACCTGGTGGGAGGTGTTTGGATCATGGGGACAGTTTCCCCTTATTCTCATGATAGTGAGTGAGTTTTCATGAGATTTAGTTGTTTGGAAATGTGAAGCAGTTTCTCTCTCTCTCTCTCTCCCTCCCCCCCCCCTTTCTCTTTTCCTCCACCATTGTGAAGATGTGCCTGCATCCCCTTCACTTTCTACCATGATTGTAAATTTCCGGAGGCCTCCGTTGCCATACTTCCTGTACAGCCTGCAGAACTGTGAGTCAAATTAATTCTATTTTCTTTATAAATTATCCAGTCTAAGGTAATTCTTTAGAGTGGTGTGACAAAGGATTAATACAGAAAATTGCTACCAGAGAAGTAGGGCATTACTTTAAAGACACATGAAAATGTAGAAGCACCTTTGGAACTGAGTGGAGAGGGTTGGAACAGTTGGGATGACTCAGAAAAAAAACAGGATGATGAGGGAAAGTTTGGAACTTTCTAGAAATTTGTTGAATGGTTTTGACCAAAATGTTAGTAGTGATATGGACAAAGATGGCCATGCTGATGAGGTCCCTGATGGAGATTAGGAACTTATTGAGAACTGGAGTAAACACCACTCTTGCTATGCTTTAGTAAAGAGGCTAATGACATTGTGTCACTGCTCTAAATATCTGTGGAAATTTTGAACTTGAAAGAGATGATTTAGGGTATCTGTTGGAAGAAATGTCTAAACAGCCAAGTGTTCAAGAAGTAAGCTGGCTGCTTCTAACAGCATGTTCTTGCATGCATTCACAAAAAGAAGGTCTGAAGTTGGAACTTATATTTAAAAGTTAAGGAGAGTCTAAAAGTTTGAAAAACTTGCGGCCTGACCATGTGATAGAAAAGAAAAATCAAATATCTGGGGAGAAATTCAAGCCAGCTGCAGAAATGTACATGAATACAGAGGAGCCAAATGTTAATTGCCAAGACAATGGGGAAAATGTCTCCAGAGCATTTCAGAGACCTTTCCAGCAGCCCCACCCATACAGGCCTGGAGACCTACAAGGAAAAATGGTTCCATGCACTAGGCCCAGGGTCCCACTGCTCTGTGCAGCCTTGGGACACAATGCCTGCTTCCCAGCCACCCCAGCTCCAGCAATGGTGAAAGGGACCAAGGTACAGTTTGGGCCATTGCTTCAGAGTGTGCAAGTCCCAAGCCTTAGTGGCTTCCACGTGGTGTTGGGCCTGAGGGTGCACAGAAGGCAAGAGCTGAGGTTTGGGAACCTCTGCCTAGATTTCAGAGGTTGCATGGAAACAACTGGATGTCCAGGGAGAAGTCTGCTGCAGGAGCAGAGCCCTCATGGAGAACCTCTACTAGGGCAGCATGAGGGGAAAATATGGGATTGAAGATCCCACACAGAGTTCCCACTGGGGCACTGTCTATTGTAGCTGTGAGAAGATCCTTCAGATCCCAGAATGGTAGATCCACTAACAGCTTGCACCGTGTGCTAGGACAGGCTGCAGGCACTTAATGCCAGCCATGTGAAAGCAGCCTCAGGTGCTGTACCCTGCACAGCCACAGGGAAGCAGCTGCCCAAGGCCTTGGGAGCCCACCTCTTTCATCACTGTGGACCCGATATAAGACATCAAGTCAAAGGATATTATTTTGGAGCTTTAAGATGTAATGACTGCCCTGCTGGGTCTTGTAGTTATATAGGGCCTGTCGCCCTTTGTTTTGGCTGAGTTCTCCTTTTTGGATAGGAGCATTTACCCAATGCCTTTATGCCCATTGTATTTTGGACGTAACTAACTTGTTTTTTATTTTATAGGCTCATGGGTGGAAGGGACTTGCCTTCTCTCAAATGAGACTTTGGACTTGGGACTTTTGAGTTAATGCTGAAATGAACTAAGACTTGGCAGACTGTTGTGAAGGCGTGATTATGTTTTAAAATATGAGAAGTACAAGAGATTAGGGAGGGGCCAAGGCAGAATGATATGATTTGGCTCTGCATCCCCAGCCAAATCTCTTGTTAAATTATAATCCTCAGTGTTTTGGAAGGCACCCTGCGGGAGGTGATTGGATCATGGGAGTGGTTTTCTGCGGCTGTTCTCATGATGGTGAGGTGGGTTCTCATGAGATCTGGTTGTTTGAAAGAGTGTAGCACTTCCTCCTATGCCCTGCTCTCTCTTCTGCTTCATCATTGTGAAGATGTGTCTACTTCCTCTTTGCCTTCCATCATGATTGTAAGTTTCCTGAGGTCTCTCCAGCCATGATTCCTGTACAGCCTACAGAACTGTGAGTTAATTAAAGCTCTGTTTTTTTTTTCTTTACAAATTACCCAGTCTCGGGTAGTTCTTTATAGCAGTGTGAGAACAGACTAATATATCTGTAAGTAAAATAAAACAAAAATTAAGCACATAAAAATGAAGATAGTGCAAAGGAGAGGAGTATAGCATTTAAAAGGAAATAAAGCAGTAAATAAACAGATAAAAGTATGTATAATAAAGCCATTTTCCTTAACAAAGGTAATGATTGTAGATACTGCATATATATATTACATATGTATCTACTATGTATATCCCTACCATATATATCTACTATATATCTATCTATACTATATATATATAGTAGAGTATTGTATATACATGTATCTACTATATATATATGTCTACTCTCTCTATATATATGCACTATATGTTTATTAAATATATATCTGTGTCCCTTCTTGGCCATTCTATTGACTTCCTTCATAAGTAAAATTCAATATTACTGTTCCCTGATGTCACAAATCTTGGGATCTATTATTATACATCATGTAAAATCTGAAATTAACTAGATTACTGTTATAATATGAACATAATTTATCTTTAATAAGTTAAAACTGATTTGCCATATTTGATGTTAATGAGTGTTATAGGGAAGAGCTCTAAAGTAACAATTACTAGATTGAAATTAAGAATAATTTTCTGAGCATTGTTAGCAATATTACATCACATGTATCATATGTCCTCTTGTAAAGTATGAGAGAAATATCTCTGGTTCTCAACATTTCTTTAGCTGTTGTGATGCTATAATAAAACATTTCTTAATTACATTGCACTGTGATGCAGGTGTGATATAAACCTATATTTGCTTAATTCATTTAATGTAAATAAACTAACTGTTTTTCCGACCTCATTATAGTATGTGGTTTCAATAAAATAGTTTTTTGCATTTTTCCTATGGCCCTGCAGAACTCATGTTATTTTAGTATTGGTTGAAAATACTATCCATTACAACAGATAACTAGGAGGGCAGTGCAGGGAGGCATGGTAAACTTATGATTTCCCCAGTTTTGATTTATTGATCAAAGTGAATAAGCTCATGATCTGTGGTTTCATTGTGATAAAAAAAAAAAACTGTCATTATATTCTATAATATCATTTTATAATACTTTTGATACATTATCTTCTTTTTATTCCAGTTATTCAGATACTGGCACCCATTGTCCACCAAGCCTGGGACCACATAAAACAGTCCGTTTGAAATTTCCATTGACCAAACTTAATCTTTGTGGCACAAGGGATGTCTACAGCTTTGCCTTTCCTAAGAAAAACCAGTTAATTTTAGAACCACAAGTATTTTCCAAGAAACACTCCCATAATCACATCATCTTCTTGGCATACCTTCCCTTTCATCACTGAGAATTGCCAGTCTGTAAGTGGGATGTTTATGTATAGAAGAAATCTACATGGAATAAATGAAATAATATAGTTTCAACTCCCCAAGGTAATTATTCAGAAATCTTAGTTCTGATTATGTAGGTTCATAAAGTAATAATAAGTAAATAGATGTGAGTCAAAATCGTATGTCTTCTTTAGAAATAGTAGTTTTATCTTGGAGGTAATCTTCCAGTTACTGCCATTTGCTGCTTTATAGACTTAGCCTCTTTGAAAGGTTGGTAAAAGAGGAAAGATGATTATCAGTTTCTTCCGTGATTTGCTCAGATTTCTCTTTAAAAAGTGGCTGTCTCAAATGGGCTGCTGAAAAAGAAGCAGCAGCCAATATTAAGATATATATGTGACTGTATGTGCACATATGTACACACCCTATACACTCATATGCTCATTAGTTTGTATGTTGCACACTAATAAACTTAGAACACTATGGAAATTTCTCAGAGGCCTTAATTTATGAGAAAAAATGACTACACATTCCTTCTTCTCACATGATTACTGGACCATGGTACATTTTCCTATTACTGACTGTGTTGATAGTTTATTGCTGACAATAGCTATCTACTATGCTTTGCCAACCTCTGCTGATATTTTAATTGCTTTTCTTTGTTTTTATAAATAGTTGAAAGTTTTAAGATAAATAGCAATTAAATTATACAAATATGTTCAGTGGTAATCATCAGACTTTTCTGCGACAAGCCAAATAATGAGACTTTGACAGTATTTAATGAGTTTATATTCCATTAAATTTAAATTACAGTAGAAACATTTTTTTCAGTGCTAGATTATAGCAAGTGCAAAATTCAGAAGCAACTCATATTAGTCTATGTAGAACAGACCATTATTATTGACATTATGAACATTTCCAGCATAAGGTGACAAAAGCTAGCTTTTTTCAGAATCAAGTGAAGTGGAGATTTTACAGTGATTAGGTTTAAATTTGCAACATATTGAAAATTGTTTCAACTATTTCAGATTTTGCCAACAAGTAAATGTGTTACTTATTTCTAAATTTGCACTTGATTTTTATTTAATAATAATTGTAGACTAATGAAAGGCATTATAAAATATCCTTAGTTTGTTAGGGAGAGAGTAAAGTGGCAATGTCAAAGCACATGTGAAGTTTTATGTGTAGAAATCTCATTTATGTACATCTCATTTATATATGTCTCATATATATGTCACATATATGTATACATAGGATAAGATAATTTTTGGCAAAGCACTCCTCTGTAAAATCCATGGTTAATTATCTTTATGTCATGTTGTCTCCTGGACAATTCATATTTCTTTTCTCTGTCTGATCAGACTCAGTCTCATGTCTGAGGTCAAACCAAGACTCATCTGTTCTGTCAAAATTATATGGAGTACACGTCAAAACATGAAGTGTTTTCTTCTTTTCCATTCCTTAACTACTTCCTATAAATTGTACATATGTTTAAGGTGCTTCATTATTGCCAAGCTCTCAACTAAATGAGTTACTGTTATTTAATATTCACATGGTTTATTTTGTCATCCCTATAGAAATATACATTCTTGGCAGTGATTGAATAAAAAATTCTGTATCTTTTCATAGGAATTATTCAATGTCTCTTTCATGGCGTTCATGCAAGACATATTTATTGCTTTGATATTTTTTGGACAGATGACTGATGAATTTTTTAACATGAAGCAATTGCCAGAAGCAGGAAAAGAAGGATGGATCTTTCCTTAAATTCAGAATGTCAGGTGTATTTAACCAGTCAATATATATCTAGCCTTATTAGTAGGTCTTTTAAACTAAAACCATTTAATTTAGGGATCTATAGTACCATTTCTACCACTTCACTAAGCACTAAACTAAACAAACAATTACTGAAAGCAATTTTAAAAGAACTGAAAAAGACATGTTATGAAAATACATATCTAAAGATCTTTGTGAATATGCTTCCTTATTCAAATTGTTATTATAGTCCATATTTAATTAAATTTAAATTCAATTTGCTGTTAAATATTAACTTTAATTAAAATATTAAAATTACAGCCAGGTGTAGTGGCTTACATCTGTAATCCCAGTACTTTGGAAGGCTGAGGCAAGTGGATCATGATGTCAGGAGATCGAGAACATCCTGGCTAACACGGTGAAACCAAGTTTCTACTAAAAAATATATATATAAAAAATTAGCCAGCCATGGTGACAAGCACCTGTAGTCCCAGCTACTCAGGAGGCTGAGGCAGGAGAACCCAGGAGGCAGAGGTTGCAGTGAGCCAAGATTGTGCCACTGTACTCCAGCCTGGGTGACAGAGTGAGACTCCCCCATCTCAAAATAAATAAATAAATAAATAATTAAAATTACTTATATTTTTTTAGAATGATGCCATAAAAGGAACATGTTTCTTGTATTCACAATATCAGAATTTGAGTTCTTGCTATTCACTTCTGTAAATGTATATCATGTAGTCAATCTGAACCTCAATATTATAATCTATACTATTAAAATTTGATTACTATCTACCCATTATCATTGCCAATTATGTTTCTTCATGCTTCTTTTTCAAAATTAAGAGAAAATATTTGAAGTTGTAGTTATAAAAATTTTTTTTTGAAAGAATATAGCTTTTCCTCACTGCCAACTGTATTGAATACCTTTTCTCCTTTTGAAATTCTTGTCAGTTTTGCTGGTGTATGTAAAGATTTCATGAGGATTTTTCATGAGCCTGACATTATTCTGAGTGCTTTGTAAAACTATTAAAGCAGTTAAGCCTCATCTCAACTTCATGAAATACTTAACTAATACATATATATATATATATATATATGTTTTTTGAGACAAAGTCTCACTCTTGTCCCCTAGACTGGAGTTCAATGGCACAATGTTGGCTCACTGCAACCTTCTCCTCCCAAGTTCAAGCGATTCTTCTGCCTCAGCCTCCCAAGTAGCTGGGATTACAGGTGTGTGCCACCATGCTGGCTACTTTTGTATTTTTAGTAGAGATGGGGTTTCACCATGTTGGCCAGGCTGGTCTCGAACTCCTGACCTCAGGTGATCTGCCCACTTCAACCTCCTAAAGTGTTGGGATTACAAGAATGAGCCACCATGCCCAGCCCATACTTAACTAATATTATCCTTGATTTGCAGATGAGGAACCTTATGCAAAGAAGTTGAGTAAATTGTATAAGACCGTATTCTAAGAGGTGGTGGAGTTAAAATTGGAATCCAGACCACGTAAGCCCAAAGGCTGTCTCATAATTCCTACCATGCTTTTCTCATTCTCCTTTTACTTTGCCGGCCCTATTGTTTCACTACTCAAAAGCTATAATATTTCCATTTCTTTTATAAATGGCAAGCTTATCTCACAATGTAAATATTCACTTGTAGAGTAATTTACTCATGAGTGGCTCCAACTCGGCATCTCCGACTCTCCTTTGTTACTCAAAATGCTTGCTGAAAAGTTCCACTTGTGCCTTAAAGTGTTATCACTTTGAATTCAAAATGTGCTGTGGCCGTTTAAAGAAGGGACAAAGAAGACAAAGTCTGCTTCATCATAATTCAGACAGTTCTATTAGTACTTGCCCAGTAATTAAGGCTAATGATATGTCTCCCAAAACCTTTGGCTAATGGCATTTTAATATTCACTGTCATTTTTATCCTTTTTCTATATGTTCTCTTTTTGTTATTGTTCACTATAAGCTGTACTCAACAGTTTATATCAAGTTGTTTTTTTTTTTTTATTTTGTTAGTCACTTTCCCACGGGAAAGATTCTCAGTATCTAGTTTTACCACCATTCTTTCTCTTCCACAATTCCTGTCTTAGTCAATTTGTGTTGCTATAAAGGAATATCTGAGTCTGGATAATTTAGAAGGAAAATTATCTCATGTTTTTGCAGGCTGTACAAGGTGCGTGATGCCCACATATGCTTTGATTAGGGCCTCACACTGCTTCCACTCATGGCAGAAGGCAAATAGGAGCCAGCAAATGCAGAAACCCTATGGGCAAGAGAGAGGCAGGAGGTTCCGTGCTTTTTTTCCCCCCTGAGATGGAGTCTCGCTTTGTTGCCCAGGCTAGAGTGCAATGGCCAGATATCGGCTCACTGCAACCTCTGCCTCCAGAGTTCAAGTGACTCTGCCGCCTCAGCCTCCTGAGTAACTGTGGGACTACAGGGGCATGCCACCACACCCAGGTAATTATTTTTATTATTATTTATTTTATTTTTAGTAGAGATGATGTTTCACCATATTGGCCAGGCTGGTCTCAAACTCCTGATCTGGCGATCTGCCCGCCTTGGCCTCCCAAAGTGCTGAGATTATAGGCCTGAGCCATCACGCCTGGCTGATTCCATGCTTTTTAAACAACCAGCTCTGAGGGGTACTTCAAGTGCTTCAAGGGCCCCACTCACTACCAAAAGGAGTGTACCAAGACATTCATGAGGAATTTGCCCCCATGGACAAAATACTTCCTATTAGGCTCCACATCCAACACTGGGGATAAAATTTCAACATGAGTTTTGGGAGACAAGCATTGAAACTGTAGCATATCCTTACTTCATTAATTTTTTAAAAATGTCGCTTTTCAGTAATGCAGCAGTATTACTCTTCTGGTAAGATTTTAAGGCCTGTATTCTCTAGATAAGCCTGTATGAATTGTTCTAACAAAAGTCCTCCATATGTGTCAAATTATTCCTCAATTATTGCTGTGTAACATCTTCCTTTAAATCCACCTGGATTATTTGGCCACCCTTTTCCAGATATTCCATGTTCACGCCACTCTACTTTTAGTCACATATATATTTTCTTCTCTCTAGAAAAGTGGCTCTCAATTTTTCCAACTATTAAGGTTTTTGTTTTCATCTAAGATTTGTATTAAGACCTAGCATCTCCACAAAACCTCTATTGCTACCCTAGTAGACTGTTGTCTCTGCTCTAAACTCTTAGGTCACTTCGCATGTGTCTACTTATTTGTTTCTTACCATGCAATAGTAGTTTGTGCTTTCTATTTATTTCTATTTTTAGTCCTATCATACACACTATATCTTATTACTCGTATGTGTGCAGAATCATTTATTTGCATAACCATTCTGTAACACAGAGTTTAGAATATATTAGGTATTCAAATATGAGGTTGCTGATACACACAAAGTATTTCAGCAAAACCAGTTTGAAAATATAAATAAGTATATTAATTAAAATGCTTAAAAGTAGATCTAATTAATGTACTTTAAACAGACAACTAATTTATCAGATTAAAAATGTTACACATTTTGAAGGTGATTTATCAAAAAGCTGATTTTAAAATGTGATTGTTTTGCAAAAATATTTTGCTGTCCCAAATTTTTGACTTATAACTAATTAACCATGAATATATATTTCAAAGTGTGGTGAGTGAATCAACTGAAATAAGAAAATAAAAAGGTTTGCAAAGCATAAACTCAAGAGAAAAAAAGCCAATATATTAATCAAGGTTATTTAAATGTCATTGAAATTGCAGGTTTTTTAATGTTTATACTTTTTACTTTCAGAATTTGTTAGTACTTCAAGTTTATTTAAAATACTTTTGGTTTGATTGTTTAATGGGTAAAACAATCACTGTTTAATGGGCTATATTTTTAGTGTTTTTAAATAAAATGTATTTAAAAAAACAAATGAAATACCTAATAAAAATTCAACTTTAATGAAATTCAAAAAGCTATTCTACCAATTGCCTTGCATATTTTTTAGGATGGTGCCATAGAAGAAACATGTTTCTTGTATTCAGAATATCAGAATTTGAGTGCTTGCTTTTTATCTGTAAATTTGTGTATATGATTTAATCAACCTGAATTTCAATATTATAATCTATACTATTAAAATTTGATTACTGGCATTTCTGGGTTGTGGGTAGACATAAGATAATATATATGAAAACACATTATGCAACTCTTGGAAAGTACTGAACAGCAAATATTGATTGAATCTGAATATAAGGAAGCATTAAAGCAAAAAATTTGAATGTATGTTTAGATTATTCTTCTATATATTCTAACCCAATTATAAAAGACAATATACTTATAATTGAAAGTGGGATTCTATGTAGATATTACAACTGATACCACCAAAATCCCAAGAATAAAATGAGCTACTATAAACAATTGTATACCAATACATTTGATAACCTAAAATAAATGGATAAATTCCTAGAAATATACAGCCTACCAAGACTGAATCATGAGCAAATAGAAAATCTGAACAGACCAGTGATGAATGAGTAGAGATTAAATCAGTAATCAAAAAATTTTCAACAAAATTAGCCAAGGACCTGATGCCTTCAATGGTGAATTCCAACAATCATTTAAAGAATTAACACCAATCCTTCTTACACTCTTGCAATAAATTAAAGACAAGGGGACACTTGAAAACTCATTTTGTGTGACCAGCATTACCCTGATACCAAAGCCAAACAAGGACATTACAAGAAAAAAATTACTGGTTAATATTACTGATGAACTTGGATACAAAAATTCTTAAACTACTAGCTAACAAAATTCAACAACACATTAAAAAGGTCATACACATGGTCAGGTGGGATTTATCCCAAGGATGCAAAGGGAGTTCAACATATGCAAATCAGTAAATGTGATAAATCACAATAAAAGAATGAAAAGTAAAAATGATACAGTCATCTCAACAGACACAGAAAAGGCATTGACAAAATTCAAAATTATTTTATGATAAAATGCCTTAAAAATTAGGTTAGAAGAAATGTATTTCAACATAATAAAGGCCAAATATGAAAAGCCCACAGCTAAACATAATACTCAATGGTGAAAGCTGAAAGCTTTTCTTTAAGATCAAGACCAAGGCAAGGATGCTCACTTTGACGACTTCTATTCAACAAAGTGTTAGATGTCCTTGCCAGAGTAATTGTGCAACAAAAATAAGATTACCCAAATTGGAAAGGAAAAGGTTAAATTGTTTCTCTTTATACATGTCCTGATCTTACATGCAGAAAACCTTAAAGACTCTAACAAAAAAATTTAGAACTAGTAAACAAATTAAGTAGTTTCAGGATACAAAATTAACATACAAAAATAAATAGTGTTCTGTAGAGTAGCAATAAACCATACAAAAAAGAAATTTAAAAAACCTAATTAACAGAATAAAAATACTCAGAAATAAATTTAACCCATGAGGTAAAAGATCTGTACATTGAAAACTGTAAAACATTGATGAAAGAAATTGAAGACAGAAACCAATGGGAATTTTTCTCATGTTCTCAGATTGGAAGAATTTGTATTGTTAAAATGTCCATATTACCCAAAACAATCTAAAGATCAAATGCAATGTCTATCAAAAATCTAAAACAATTTTATTGAAACAGAAAAAATAATCCTAAAATTCATATAGCATCACAAGAGGCCCCCAAAGACATAGCAGTCTTGAGCAAAAAGAACAAAGCTAGAGGCATCCTGCTAGCTGATTTCAAAACACTCTATAAAGCTATGCTAATCAAACAGTATATTACTGGCACAAAAACAGGCATATAGACCAATGCAATAGAATAGGGAGCCCAGAAATAAATCCACATATATATAGTTAATTGATTGTTAACAAATGAGCCAACACCATCTAATGGGGAAAGACAGCCTGTTCAATAGTGGTGTTGAGACAACTGTCTGTCCACATGCAGAGGAATGAAATTGGGCAATTATCTCCCTACCATATACAAAAATCCACTCAAAATGGATTAAAGGCTTAAATATAAGACCTGAAACTTCAAAACTATTAGAAGAAACCATAGCAAAAAAAAATTATTGACACTGATCTGAGCAATGATTTTTTTTTATATGTCCCCGAAAGGACAGGCACCAAAAGCAAAAATAAACATTCATTTTGGAAGGGATAAACTAAAAGCCATGTGTATACAGACATTCATTTTGCAGAGTGAAACATATTTACCACAAGAAGAATTTTAAATAGGGTTTTCATTTAAATTTTATTTTCAGTTATATTGAGGGCCTGTCCTATTCTAAATGTCTTTCTCCAAATCATGCTCACATCACATATTTCTTTTCATGTCCTGATTATAGCTACTCTAAGTCTAAAGAAGAAAGTGACTGGAAGCATTTGTTTCACATAGTCACAATCTGTAAAGATAAGCAAAGCAATTTGATTAGATGAAATTCCTAAGAATTTTCATCCATTTCCCTGAAGTCTTCAGCAAGTATACCTTCAATCTAGGAAGAACAGCAGCAGTTCTCCCTGTTAGTCTATATGTTCTCAGTAGCAGAAAAAAAAAAAAAGAAAGAAAGAAAGAAAAAAACTGGAAACCTGGAGGCTACATTTACAGGAATTCTGTTCAGTATTTCTTCTTTTGTGTTTTCAACATGTGCATTTCATTTGGAGGAAATGGTAGACATATGGTTTTGATTCGTTTACACTCAGTTCATAAAAGTTCTGTGTTTTAAAAGGTATTTGATGTCCACAGAATTTCTGAGCCTTTTTATAAGCCAGTTTATAAAAACCAGAAACTTATATTTTGCTAGTATATGAGATAAAATATCAAATGGTTTATATTTGATAAAGTAAAACTCTCAAATCTATGAATGGATATATATTACAGAATTACTTTTTATTTCCACTTTCTTACCCCTAGGATTTTGTTTACACATTCTCAGTAAAGTATTGAATTAATTATTTACAAATCTCATTAAAATGTTTTTTAGTGAATTATATGGCTAATTCATTGTGTTTTAGTTTTTTTGTTTGGAATACACAAAATTTTCATCCAAATTCCACTGAACTTCATGCAAACATTTTTATAATCTTATAGCATTTATTTTGAAAATGAGACCATTAATTTGAGCTGTTTGTATTCTGCTGACTGGTTTGTGTTATTAGGCAGTTCCAGAAGCCTGAAACATGTATTTTAGAAAATTGTAATTGTAAAAAACTTTTAGTGCTATAGTTTGCAATTAATTTTTTCACAAAATTGTTTGTCCAAGTGAGAAGTCTAATTAGTAACTTGAGTATTATTTAGCACTAAATAATTCAGAAATTCAGAACACCTTATAGGCAAGCATATACACTGCAGATTCTGGTAACTAAATAAAGAACCTAGTTCAAGTTGGTTTCCAATTGCCAGTGGAAAAAATAAACATGAAGTGGAAATAAATGAAAATAAGACTTTCATATTTGTTTTAAATCAGTTTTATTTCTCAAATTGAAGATTTTTTTTTTTAAGTTTGTTTACTGTCCTGGGACCAAAATAAACTCATTCAAATCTCTTCAATATTTTTTGTTGTTGTTGTAATGCTTCAGCAAAGTCACTAGTTACCATACTGGCTCCATGGTAAGATTCAGTGATATCATAAAATCAACATGTTTGTCAAATAGTATATCTCTTACAGTCTCCTCAACAGCTAATTGATGAATGGCATTCCTTTGGTGGGCAGAGTATCTCTCTGCTTTACATAGTTACATATTTGTTCAAAAGCAAATAATTTGAGAGAGCTTACATTACCTTGAAAAAGAAAATGATTTTCTAAAACCATTATTTTGGGGTAATGTGTACTGTCTGTATATATTAAAATTTTCACCTGCAATTATTTACGTTTTTACTACAACACTGATTTTTACAGTGGTTGCTCTATGTATTACAATATGCATACTTTAATTATCAAAGTAGGATTATTATTATGCCACTTCCTGAAAAATTAAGCTTACAATATTAAAATGCTTTTTACCAACCACCACTCTTTTTTGCAATTGTTGTCGTATATTGAAATCTGTATAAGTAATGGTTTTGAAAGTTATTGTTAACTATATTTACATTTTTGTTTTTATTTCATTCTAAAGATTTGAGTTTCCATTGGTCAGCTCCTTTAACTCTAAAGAGGCTTCTTTAGAAATTTAGAATAGTGAAGTTCTACTAGTGATGTATTTTCTCAGCATTTGGTTACCAAAAAGTTTTTATTACACTTATTTTTAAAGAATTTTCTCACTTTATAAGAAATACTTTGTTTAAAGTCATGATGGTAGTTTCAGGTTTTTTGAAATTTATTTTACTGTCTACTCTGACTTGCATTGTTCTTATTCAAAAATCAGCCATCTCTTATATTACATCCTTCTAGGTAATTTGTTGTTTTCTGGTTGGCTATAAGCTTTTACATTTTGTATTTGGTTTTTACCAGTTTGCCACTGCAATTTCTAGATATGCTATTACTTACGTAAATTCTGAAGTTTTCTGATCTACATGATTCTAGATGTTGATGATCTAAACTTTGCACTAAATTTTTTAAATCCTAATTATTTATATCTCTTTCAGAGACTATAATTATACAGGCAATATACCTATTAATTTTTATTTAATGGGGCACTGATCTGCTCATTTATTCTATTTCTTATTTTTAAACGTGCTTTTGGTTTGTTTGTTTTTTACTCTATGTTCTTTAGTGTAAATTACTTATCTTGCTATCTCTTCAAGGTCATTGACTACTTTTTATGCTACCTTTGCTTTGTGGTAATGTTTACCCAGTGAAATTTTACATGTTTAATTCTATAATTTACATTTGGTTTCAATTTCTTTGCCATGATTTTCCAAATGTCCAATTTAGGTCAAGATTTTGCTTTAGGATCACGAATATATTTACAATAGCTGTCTTAGTATTTTTATCTGCTATTTCCAACATCTGGCTCAAATTGAGTCTGTTGACACTCAAAAAATAAAGCTATGCATTATGTCATACTCCTTCAGTGGAGATCCAGTATTTTTTAAATGCACATTGTATAATAGGGTGATACATTGCAAGAAGCTAAATTATAATGGGTTCCTTTAGAGCTTAATGAGATTTTATGTCTCAGATAGTAAAATACTGACAGCTTTTTCAAGCACGCAGACTCATTTATTTAGAATATAATTTTGATAGAAAGACGATGATGTGGAGTATACTATACCTACAAAGTAGTGATTCTGAGCTACTCTTTTTCAAAACTTTTTTTTTTCATCAAATCATATACTTTCCCAAATACTGTTTTTCATTCAAAATCTGCAGGTAATGCTCATCAGACTGACATCAGAGTAAGAGAGAACATTGCTTTATTGTTTTGGTCCTATTGTTGGTTTAGATTTTACTTTTTAATTATTGCAGCAATTTTAATTCTATGAATGAGAAATTGATATAATCATTTATCAGACATATGTTTATGAAATTATAACAAATAATTTACACTCTAATTGTATGTTTTATATATTTAACAAATTAGAATAATTACTAAACTATTTTATGTTTTTACCTTGGTAATGTGTTTAGAAAGTTGCTTTTTCAGAAGTGTAAGATTTATTTTATGTTTTATATTATTAGAAATAAAAAAGGAATAAAAGCTCTTATTAACAATGTGAAATTGCTTTTATCCTGTCTTTTTTCTTCCATAGAACACATACTTAAAAATGAATTTTGGCCAGGTGTGGTGGCTCATCCCAGCACTTTGGGAGGCCAAGGTGGGTGGATCATGAGATCAGGAGTTCAAGACCAGCCTGACCAACATTGTGAAACCCATCTATACTAAAAGTACAAAAATTAGCTGAGTGTGGTGTGCACACCTGTAATCCCAGCTAGTCAGGCAGCTGAGGCAGGATAATCTATTGAACCTGGGAGGCAGAAATTGCAGTGAGCCAAGGTCACACCATTGCACTCCAGCCTGGGCAATAGAGTGAGACCCTGTCTCAAAAAAAAAAAAAAAGAATTTTATACTGCTGTCAATATTTCAGAATCATATAACAAACCATTATTTAAAATATACTCAATAATATTTGAACATGACTAAACTAAAAACATTACTTTAAAAATATATTATTATACTAAATAAAATGTGTGTTCTTACTGAATACATTACAAAGTCTCAGTAATGAATATAAAAGCAGACAGGATTATACCTATATGTAAGGGATAGTAAAATATTAAAGATGTAGGTCCTTTCATTCTTCAAAAAGCTTTTGATTATAAAATAATATACTTAAATTCAGAGGTTGTAAATACTTATTGATTACAAGTAGCTTAATAGCTTATTTAGTTTTCCATTTAAGATCTCCATATTTATAATATGGTATCTTAACCATTAGAGTTAGTTTCCAATTTAGCCTCAGTGCATATTAAGTCTTCCAAGATAAAACGTGAGGGAAAACCAAATTGTTCCTTCACTTACATTTTCACAGATTATAAAATTTCTTTATAATAATATACCATTTCTAGCTAAAACCTCATATGTGTAATAAAATAAAACTTCAAAATAATCTAGCCAAGTGCATAGTAAAAATGTGCAACCTAGAAGACTTACATTCTCAAAGATCAATATTTCTCTCTGTCAGTGGAGTACAGTATGCAATCTGGGTGCATCTGGGAATGCCATCTGGGCATACCATGGATGTTTTCCCCGTGGTACTTGGGGATTAAGGAAAATTGATAAGAATGTAAGGTGCATGCTATTTGCTGTGCTGTGCTGCCATGATGTCCTTCGCTCTACCTCCAAAGTCTCTGTCTTATGCCAGCATCCATGAAACGGGGCATATTAACTTGTAAGGCTTTAAGCATAACAACATCTGAGACCTGTTAGATTTCTTGACAGTAACTATTAATCACTAGTTATATAATCTGAAATATGCTATGTACTTGAGAAAATACATTATGAATATCACAGTGAGTGATATCCACAGTGAAAAAGGCCCATTAGCAAAATGCTGATATTAATGTTGTGAACAAAGCAAACAAAAATCAGAGACAAATAAAAACAATATGTAGGATTGAAAGGAGCCTTGGGATGGAGCTTCTAAAGGATTGTCAAAAAATGACTCTAACTAACAGACTTTGAAAATGAAAGGTCAATTTTAAGAAGAACCTTGTCAACAGAGGAACCAGAAGAATGGGTTACAAGAGAAATCAGCATGTGCACCATATCTCAAATGGCAGTAGTATAGCTAGAGTATATGGAGCGAGAAGAAGAATGAAATAGACATAAAATGGGTGTACAGTGTCCAAGAAAAAAACATATTCTGACACTTCTTAAAACCGGCAAGAAAAATGTTTAGGGATTGGGCTCAATTCAAATTGAATCTAAAGTAAAGATAGCTGGGGATCTGAACCCAGGGAGAAGTGCAATGGGGTCAGTAGATGAAAAATTACTAAGAGGGGACATCAAGGGTAGGGCAATTCTTATTGAACTGATGCAACAAGATTCTTGAGATAGGCAGGCCAAGGACATATGCATAAGGGTGGGATGAAGGAATTTGAGCAGATATCAAAGATGATCAGATATCAAACGTGAAGGGAGGAGTCTCACAAAAGAATCATAGAATGATTCTTGCTAAGACAAGGCTGTTGGTGGCTGATGGCGCTTGTGTCAATGGACAAAGTGAGGATTGGAAAACATTGTATAGGCCATAGAAAGCAGTTTACATTCTATTTAAAATACAAAAGATAGCCATGATAAATTTTTTATCAGAAGAGAAACAAGTTAGACTGTTTTTCATGGGGATAATTTCTGCTGTGATGTGAAGAGCCAGGACTTGAAATCAGTGATATTTTGACCTAGTTATGAAGGTGGATTATCAAAACTTAACTAATTTGTATAATTTATATAGAAATTCTATTAAAATATCCTTTTCTACATTTTTCTAATAGTTAAAATAGAAAGTGAAAAATATGTTACATACGTATTATTGAAGTTTTTCATATTTATACATTTTCCTTGTGAGACTGAAATTGTTTCTTTTGATTTTATTTTTAAAGCTTTATTTCATAATTTTAGTATTACACAAGTAATACTTGCATATTTTTGAAAACTCATCAGTACAGATAAACAAAGGAAAAATTGTTATAAGTCATTTGTTATTACTATCAAAAATAAACATTATTAAGATTTTGATGTATAATGTTCTAGACTTTGTGTGTGTGTGTGTGTGTGTGTGTGTGTGTGTGTGTGTGTGTGTGTGTGTGTTGGTATATCCTTTTTTTCAATTTGTTTTTGGGGGAAACAGATGGTGTTTGGTTACCTGGTTAAGTACGTTAGTGGTTATTTCTGAGATTTTGGTGCACCGTTACCCAAGCAGTGTACACTGTACCCAATGAATGTGTAGTCTTTTAACCCTTGAGCCCCTCCCACTCTTCCTACTGAGTCCTCAAAGTCCATTGTGCCATTCTTATGCCTTTGCATCCTTATAGCTTATTTCCCACTTATAACTGAGAATATTTGATGTTTGGTTTTTCATTACTGACTTACTTCATTTAGAATAATGGTCTCTAATTACATGCAGGTTGCTGCAAATGCCATTCATTCCTTTTTATGGCTGAGTAGTATTCGTGTGTGTGTGTGTGTGTGTGTGTAAAACATTTTCTTTGCCCACTCATTAACTGATGGGCATTTAGGCTGGCTCTGTGTTTTTGCAATTGCAAATTGTGCTGTTATAAACATGTGTGTGCAAATTTTTTTTTTTGTATAATGACTCCTTTTCCTCTGGGTACATACCCAACAGTGGGATTGCAGTATCAAATGATAGATCTACTTTTAGTTCTTTAAGGAATGTCCACTTTATTTTCTTTTGTTTTTTTAATATTCAGCCTCCTTAGAGACTGTCAAACATTGCCAATGCCAACTCTATTTCAAGTTTTCATGGTGGGGTATTGGGAAAAGTTTTCAATTAGCAAAAATTGTGCCTCAGATAAACCTCATTGGCTACGATACTGCCACTGCACAAAGCTATTTTCTACAGTGGTCATAGTAGTTTACATTCCCACCGAGAGTGTAAACATGTTCTTTTTTCACCACGTCTATGCCATAATCTATTATTTTTTTGATTTTTAAATTATGGTCATTCTTGCAGGAGTAAGGTGGTATCATATTGTGGTTTTTATCTGTATTTTCCTGATAATTAGTAATGATGAGCATTTTTTCATATGTTTGTTGTACATTTGTGTGTCATTTGGGAATTGTCTATTCATGTCCTTGGCCCACTTTTTGATGGGATTGTTAGTTTATTTCTTGCTGATTTGTTTGAGGTCTCTGCAGACTCTGGATATCAGTCCTTTGTTGGATGCATAGTTTGTGAAGATTTTCTCCTGCTCTGTGGGTTGTCTATTTACTCTGTTGATTATTTATTTTGCTGTGCAGTATCTTTTTAATTTAACTAAGTCCCCTCTATTATTTTTGTTTTTGCTACATTTGTTTTTGAGTAGTTGTCCATGAAGTCTTTGCATAAGCCGATGTGTGGAGGGGTGTTCTCTGATGTTATGTTCTAGAATTTTTATGGTTGCATGTCTTAGATTTAAGTATTTGATACATCTTGAGTTGATTTCTTATATAAGGTGAGAGATGGAAATCCTGTTTTATTCTTCTATATGTGGCTTGCCAATTATCCCAGCACCATTTGTTGAACAGGGTGTCTTTTTCCCACTTTATGTTTTTGTTTGTTTTGTTTGAGATCAATTGGCTGTAAGTATTTGGCTTTATTTCTGTGTTCTCTATTCTGTTCCATTGGTCTATGTGCCTACATTTACACAAGTACCATGCTGTTTTGGTGACTATAGCCTTGTAGTATAATTTGAAGTCAAGTAATGTGATGCCTCCAGATTTGCTCCTTTTGCTTAGTCCTGCTTTTCTTCTTTTTCTTCCATGTGAATTTTAGGATTGCTTTTTTCTAGCTCTGTGACGATTGATGATGGCATTTTGATGGAAATTGCATTGAATTTGTAGATTGCTTTTGGCAGTATGGTCATTTTCACAATATTGATTCTACCCATTCATGAACATGGGATATGTTTTCATTTATGTCATCTATGATTTCTTTCAGCAGTGTTTTGTAGTTTTTCTTGTAGAGGTCTTTCACCTCCTTGGTTAAGTATACTCCCAAGTATTTTATTTTTATTATTATTATAACTACTATAGAAGGGTTGATTTCTTGATTTCGTTCTTGGCTTGATCACTGTTGATGTATATCAGTGCTACTGATTTGTGTACCTTGATTTTGAATCCTGAAACTTTACTGAATTAATTTATAAGTTCTAGGAGCTTTTTGGATGAGTCTTTAGGGTTTTCTAGTTATACAATTATATATCATCAGCGAACAGTGACAGTTTGATTTCCTCTTTACCAATTTAGATGCCCTTTATTTCTTTCTCTTGTCTGATTGCTCTGGCTAAGACTTCCAGTACTATGTTGAAAACAAGTGGTAAAAGTGGACATCCTTGTCTTGCTCCAGTTCTCAGGGGAAATGCTTTCAACTTTTCCCCATTCAGTATAATGTTGAGTGTGGGCTGTTCATAGATGGCTTGTTAGGTATGTATAAGGTATGTCCCTTCTTGATTATGGTAGATTATCTTTTTGATATGCTGTTGAATTCAGTTAGCCAATATTTTGTTGAGAATTTTTGCATCTATTCATCAAGGATTTTTTTGTAGTTTTTTTGTGTGTGTGTTTGCTTTTTTTTTTCTATGTCTACTCTTGGTTTTGGTATTAGGGTGATACTGGCTTCATAAAATGATTAAGGAAGGATTCTTTCTCTATCATTAGAATTAGTGTTGATAGGATTCGTACCAATTCTTCTTCAAATGTCTGATAAAATTCAGTTGCGAATTCATCTGGGCTTTAACTTTTTTTGTTGGCAATTTTAAAATTATCATTTCAATCTTGCTGCTTATTATTGATTTGTTCAGAGTTTCTATTTCTTCCTGGTTTAATCTAGGAGGGTTTTATATTTCCCTGAATTTATTATTATTCTCCAGGTTTTCTAGTTTGTGTGCATAAAGGTGTTCATAGTAGCCTTGAATGATCTTTTGTATTTCTGTGGTATCACTTGTAATATCTTCCATTTCATTTCTAATTAATTTACTTGTACTTTCTTCTTGGTTAATCTCACTAATGGTCTATTAATTTTGTTTCTCTTTTCAAAAAGAAAAACACAGCTTTTTGTTTTATTTATCTTTCCTTTTCGTTTGTTTCAATTTCATTTAGTTTTGCTCTAATCTATATTATTTCTTTTCTTCTGCTGGGTTTGGGTTTTGTTTGTTCTTGTTTCTCTAGCTCCTTGAGGTATGACCTTAGATTGCCTATTGGTATGCTTTCAGACTTTTTGATGTAAGCATTTAAGGCTATGAACTTTCCCTTAGCATGATTTCTGCTTTATCCCAGAGGTTTTGATTGGTTGTGTCACTATTACTGTTCAGTTCAAAGAACTTTTTATTTCTATCTTTATTTCATTAATAACCTAATGATCATTTAGGAGCAAATTATTTAATTTTCATGTACTTGTATGGTTTTGGAGTTTATTTCCAATTTTATATCACTATGGTCTGAGAGTGTATTTAATAGAATTTTCATTGTTTTAATTTCTTTTTTCTTTCTTTTTT
The DNA here is from genome assembly GCF_001604975.1 of Cebus imitator. NCBI lineage: Eukaryota > Metazoa > Chordata > Mammalia > Primates > Cebidae > Cebus > Cebus imitator. The sequence continues at coordinate 2,036,836 of NW_016107499.1, read as the reverse complement.
TTTTTTTTAGATGGAATCTCACTCTGTCACCCAGGCTGGAGTGCAATGGCATGGGCATGATTTTGGGTCACTGCAACCTCCATCTACCAGGTTCAAGCAATTCTCCTGCCTCAGCCTCCCGAGTAGCTGGGATTACAGGTGTGTGCCACCATGCCTAGCTAATTTTTGCATTTTTAGTAGAGATGGGGTTTTGCTATGTTGGCCAGGCTGGTCTCAAACCTTTGAGCTCAGGTGATCCACCACTTCAGCCTCCCAAAGTGCCAGAATTACAGGCATTGTGCCTGGCCTCAATTTTGTTAAACGTATTCAGATTTGTTTTGTGGCCTGTCGTATGGTCTTTCATGAAGAATGTTCATGAGCTGATGAATACAATGTATAGTCTGTAGTTGTTGGGTAGAATGTTCTGTAAATATCTGTCAAGTTTATTTGTTCTACAGTATAGTTTAAGTCCATTGTTTCTTTGTTGACTTTCTGGCGTGAAATTCACTTTGGTGAATTATCTGGCGCTGTTAGTGGTGTCTCCCACTATTATTGCGTTGCCATTTATCTCATTTCTTAGGTCTAGTAGTAATTGTTCATAAATTTGGGAGCTCTAGTAATAGATGCGCATATATTTAGGATTATGCTATTTTCCTGTTGGATTAGACAGGACAGTTTATCATTATACAATGCCCCTTTTTTACTTGTAACTGTTGTTGCTTTAAAGTCTGTTTTGTCTGACATAAAAATAGCTACTCTTGCTCATTTTGATGTCCATTTGCATGGAGTGCTTTTTCCCACCCCTTTACTTTAAGTTTATATGATTCCTTATGTGTTAGGTAAGTCTTGAAGACAGCAGATTCTGGGTTGGTGAATTCTTATCAATTTTGCTACTCGATATCTGTTAAGTGGAGCATTTAGGCCATTTACATTTAGCATTAGTATTGAGATATGAGGTAATATTCTATTCATCATGCTAGTTGATACCTGAATACTGTGAGTATTTTTTTCATTGTGTTATTGTTTTATAGGTCCCATGAGATTTATGCTCTAAGAAGTTTCTATTCTGGTATATTTTGAGGTTTTTGTTTCAGTACTTAGAATTCCTTTTATCAGTTCTTATAGTGCTGGTTTGATAAAATTCAGCATTTTTTCTGAGAAAGATAATATCTTCTTTTCATTTATGAAGCTTGGTTTTTCTGAATACAAATTTCTTGACTGCTAATTGTTTTGATGAAGGAGGCTAAAGATAGGACACTAATCCCTACTAGCTTGTGGGGTTTCTGCTGAGAAACCTGCTGTTAATCTGATAGGTTTTCTTTAAAGGTTACCTGATGCTTTTGCCTCACAGCTCTTATAAATCTTCCCTTCATCTTGATTTTAAATAACCTGATGAATATGTGCATAGGTAATTATCTGTTTGCAATAGTTTCTTGGGTATTTTTTGAGCTTCTTATATTTGGATGTCTAGATATCTAGCAAGACCAGAGAAGTTTTCTCAATTATTCTCTCAAATACGTTATTTAAATGTTTAGATTTCTCTTCTTCACTTGGACCACCAATTTTATTTTTAGGTTTTATTTTACATTTACCATAATCCCAGACTTCTCAGAAGCTTTGTTCATTTTTTAAACAATTCTTATCTTTGACAAACCTGACAAAAACAAGCAATGGGGAAAGGAAAGGATTCCCTGTTTAATAAATGGTGTTGGGAAAACTGAATAGCAGTGTGCAGAAAGCAGAAACTGGGCCCCTTCTTGACAACTTACACTAACTCCAGATGGATTAAAGGCTTAAACATAAGACCTAACACCATAAAAACCCTAGAAGAAAACCTAGGCAAAACCAGTCAGGACATAGGCATAGGCAAGGACTTCATGACTAAAACACCAAAAGCATTGGCAACAATATCCAAAATAGACAAATGAGACCTAATTAAACTTCAGATCTTCTGTACAGCTAAAAAACAATCATGAGAGTGAACTGGCAACCAACAGAATGGGAAAATATTTTTGCAATCTACCCATCTGACAAAGGGCTAATATCCAGAATCAACAAAGAACTAAAACAGATTTACAAGAAAAAACAAACAAACCCATCCAAAAGTGGGAGAAGAATATGAACACTTCAAAAGAAGACATGTATGAGGCCAACAAACATGAAAAAATGCTCATCATCACTGATTATTAGAGAAATGCAAATCAAAACCACATTGAGATACCAGCTCATGCCAGTTAGAATGGCAATCATTAAAAAATCTGGAGACAACAGATGCTGGAGAGGATATGGAGAAAGAGGAACACTTTTACACTGTTGGTGGGAGTGTAAACTAGTTCAACCATCGTGGAATACAGTGTGTCGCTTCCTCAAGGACCTAGAAATAGAAAATTCCATTTGACCCAGCAATCCCATTACTGGGTATATACCCAAAGGATTATAAATCATTATATTATAAAGACACATGTAAATGTATGTTCATAGCGACACTGTTTACAATAGCAAAGACCTGGGACCAACCCAAATGCCCATTGATGATAGACTGGACAAGGAAAATGTGGCACATATACACCATGGAATACTATGCAGCCATAAAAAATGATGAGTTCATGTCCTTTGTAGAGATATGGATGAATCTGGAATCCATCATTCTCAGCAAACTGACACAAGTACGGAAAATCAGACACCACATGTTCTCACTCATAGGTGGGTGTTGAACAATGGGAACACATGGACACAGGGAGGGAAGCATCACACACTGAGGTCTGTTGGGGGGGAAGGGAGGGACAGCGGGGGTGGGGGGGAGGATGGGGAGGGATTACATGGGGAGAAATGCCAGATGTAGGTAACAGGGGGATGGAGGCAGCAAACCACATTACCATGTGTGTACCTATGCAACAATCCTGCATGTTTTGCACATGTACCCCAGAAACTAAAGTAAAATAAAAAATAAATAAATGAAAAAAAATTCTTTTCTTCTTTGTCTTTGTTGCATTGGGTTAATTTGAAAGCCTTCTCTTGAGGCTCTAAAGTTCTTTCTTCTACTTGTTTAATTTCATTGTTGAGACTTTCCAGTGTATTTTGCATTTCACTAAGTGTATCTTTGATTTCCAGAAGTTGTGATATTTTAAATTTATACTATTTATTTCTCTGTAGATTTTTCCATCCATATCCTGTGACATTTTAAAAAGTTCTTTAAGTTTTTATTCATCTTTCTCTGGTGCCTCCTTGATGAGCTTACTAATCAACTTTCTGAATTCTTTTTCTGGCAATTCAGAGATTTCTTCTTGGCTTTGATCTATTGCTGGTGAGCTAGTGTGATCTTTTGGGGGCATTAAACAAAGTCACTTTGTCATATTACCAGAATTCTTTTTCTAGTTCCTTCTCATTTGGGTAGACTATGTTCAGAGGAAAGATCTGGGGCTCAGGGGCTACTGTTTAGATTCTTTTGTCCCATGGGGTACTCCCTTGATGTGGTGCTCTCCCTTTTCTCCTAGGAATGGGGCTTCCTGAGAACCAAACTGCAGTGATTGTCATTTCTCTTCTGGGTCTAGCCATCCAGCAGAAGTACCAGGCTCCTGGCTGGTACTGCGGAGTGTCTGCAAAGAGTCCTCTGATGTGTTCCATCTTCAATGGATACCAGCACTCACTCTGGTGGAGCAAGCAGGTGAGGGGACTCTGTGTGGGACCTTAGTTGTAGTTTTTTTAGGGTGCTGGTTTTCTCAAATGCTGGTTGTGCTAGCAGTAAAATTGTTACATGGACAGACTCAGGACCTCTGGTTAGCTAGGATGTTATAGGTGGTGGAGTTAACTGTTGTTTTCTCCTTTCTTGGGTCAGGTTTGTTCTTTTATTAGTTGCTGTAATGGTTTTTTGGGTTGGCCTTCAGCCAGGAGATGGTGCTTTCAAGACAGGATCAGCTGCAGGAGTATAGGGAGGATACAAGCTTGCACTAGGGTTGCTTGGATAAGTCCTCAAATTTCCCAGGCAGTGGGCAGGGCTATAGAGCTCCCAAGAGACTATGTCTTTTGTCTTTGGCTTGGGCAGGTAGAGAAAGACCATCAGGTCGTGGCAGGGCTAGGTGTGTCTGACGTCAGACTCTCCTTGGGCAGGGCTTCCAGTGGACACTGTGGAGGATGGAGGTGTGTTTCTCAGGTTGATAGAGTTGTGTTCCTGCCAGGGTCCAACAGGCAGACCCTGTCCCAAGGATGAATGAATAAATTCACTCAGACACAGATTTTCATTGAAAAAGCCGGCTGGGGTGCCTGGCCATTCACTGGAAGGAGTTAACAACCACCCTACTGGACCCAACTCCCCAACTTGCAGGCTTTTACTTCGCATAGATCAAAGAACAAGGGTCTTTGGATAAACATCATTAGAGGGCAACTAACATGAGTAGGACGCCCTCAAGGGCAGACTGGCAAATGCAGGTCTTAGGACGGCAAGCCATTTAGATAAACTCCTTTGCATTCCCCTGTTAACTGGCCTATGCTTCAAGATAAAAGAACTAGCTGCCTTAGACCTGAACTATTCTTGCCTGAAGCTTTTGCAAAAACCTCTCAGCCTTCCAAGAAGGTTTGCAATTATTCTATAATGTTTATAATTTTGCCAACCACCCTGATCGATCCTCCGCATGTTCCCAAGGGGATTATGGCTGTCTCTGCTGCATCATACAGGTCATCAGGGAAGTGGGGGAAAGCTGACAGTGACAGGCCTCACCCAGCTTCCATGCAGCCAGAAAGGCCAGTCTTACTCCTACTCTGACCCCCCAGCAGCACCCAGTTTATATCCAGGCAGCTGGTGAGGAGCAGCATGGGAACTTGCCCCAGGCTACAAGCCTCCCTGCTGGGAAAGTAAGCGGGGCTCTCAGACTTCTTCCCTCCCCACTGCAGCATCTATGCTCCTATCTGCACTTCCTGTCCACCCTCTACCCCAGCCCCCCGGTTCCGCCCTGGAAAATTCACACTCAGTCAAAATTATTACAAATTTCAGCTGGAAGTTTCCTTCTTCCTGTGGTCTTTCCCCAATTTCACTGGCATCCCTCTCCAAGGACTCCTAAATGGGTTCCCTGGGCTTCCATGATGACTGGCAGTGCCTATAGGGCTCTTTCTGCTGTTTCTTCTACTTTTATATTTTGCACGGCTATCTAAATTCATTTCACTTCTAGGTAAGGTTAAATCCTCAGGCTCCCAGTGAGGACGTGTGTTGGGAAGCAGAATTTCCTCCCTCACACTTTGGATACTCACTGTTTTTCAGCTGTTTCTCAGATTTTTTAGCAGCAAGTCACTTCTTTCAAAGGGTCTGTGAATTCTTCCCATTTTCTTGGTATGTTCCTGCAGTAGCTCTTAGAGCAAAAGCTCACAATGTGATTCTCCATACACTGTTCTATCCATCTGAGTGGGAGATTAAAGTTAGTCCTGCCTCCTATCTGCCATTTTTCAAGATCCATATATCAGTTTCCTTTTATTTTAAACGTTGTAAAATGTAGCTACTTAGTGATTAATCTTACCATAACATGGAAATCAGAAAGCACGTAACCCAAATATAACCCATACAGTTTGTATTATTCAGCAAACTTGTAATAGAAAATTAAGTTCCCAGGTCATTTTTTATAAGAGCAAAATGAATTAAGGTAATAGAGCTGGCCTAATTATATTGCCTGATTAGCAAGATGAAGCAGGTTAAAATTCCTCTGTGATATATCATGTATATAAATAGTGCTCTTGGCAGAGAGTAATAGAAGTAGCCATAATTCAGGTCAAACCAGGATCATGGCCTCTTTTGATGGATAGATTTTAAGAATTTATAGCATGATACTTTATAATAGTTCAATAACCACTACATCAATATAGACTTTAGAGATGATTTCCCTCTTCACTGAATTTATCCAAGGCTTGTGATAAACAAAAGATTTAATTCAAAAACATTGAATCTATTTGGGGGATGAAAAGACACATTTTATTTTCAAGTTAACTTTGAAACACCGATGACCTTTGAAACACTAAAGGGTCTGGCTAGTAAGGAGAATGATAGTAATGTTACAACAGACTTACAACCTATGGAATGATTGTTTTAAGAATCTGAATTATAAATCACAGTGAAACATTCTACTATGGTAAGAATATATTTACAACAAGCGAAAAAAAAAAAAGAACACATGCAATTCTGTTTTCACATATTTAAATTATATTTATATATGGATTGAACAAAATTTATATTATTTCCTTCTAGATATTCTTTCACTCAGGAGACAAAGAACATTGTATTGGGCATAGGTTTTAAAAATATTCTCACAATCCACAAACTCTTCCTGTTACTGCTTATTTGGAATCATTTGCCTTGAGGCCTTGGAAAAAGGTTTTACAGAAAAATCTTGGAAAATGTCTCATGATAGGAGCAAATGTGTTCCCCTTAGAGAAATGTGCTACAGAAATAGCTTCACCTGCAAATGTATAGAAACAGGAAGGCAATGCAAATTATTATCCTCTTGAATTGTAAAATTATCTACAGGATAGGAAATAGAAAAGATAAGCAGCCATCCCTCTTGAAAAGAAAACTCCTGTTCTACTTTCTCTCTCCATACATAGCTCACAAGCACAGGGTGTCGAAGATCTTCACACATCTGGCTTTTGTTACATGTTTGAGGGAATCTTTAAGTTATATAGATATCTAAAGTCCTTGCAGTACAGATCATCTGACAAAGAACCAACTCAACCAAGATTATAGTTGTTTTGCTGCAAAGATAATTGGCAGGGAAAGCATAAAGGCAAAATCTGCCAGCACTAAAACTGTCAAGGAAAGACATGACAGGGGCATATTGATGGTTCCCGAAAAATAAAGGAACATTATGAATAGAAGGTATAGGCACAATAAAATGAGTAGGCAGCTCAAAGAAATACAAGAATCTGAGAATTATTGTATTATGTGGAGGGACATGGAATACATTTTCCTTAGTAGTACAAAAATGTGCGAGCATCATGTATAACTTGGTTCAATGAGAATCGAAGAATGCCCTAAAGCACTATTGAGTTTTATATACTTGCTGTTTTAAAGCAGAATATTTTGCATTTCAATAGTTAGCATATTTTTACATGCATACAAACACCCAGTGTTTGGAGGACCTCATCTCATGTCTCAAAAAGAGCAAGGGAAACTGTAAACACACACACACATATACACAAACATATATGTATCACAAATAGCATTATATATATGTGAATATATGTATCATAAATAGCATTATATATAATGCTAACGTGTGTGTATAGATATGTGTGTGTATAATATGTATATGTGTGTATAATCACATTATATGTGATTATATATATATATATGATTCATGCGATTCAGGGCATGGGAGCCCCCAAACTGGGGCTCAGAATGGTTCTTGGCTTCACCCAGGAAAACTTTCAAGAACAAGCTGGTGGTCTTAGCAACTTTTGTTGAAACAGCAGTGTACAGCAGCAGTGAAGGTTCCGCTCCTTGTGGAGCAGGGCTACCCATAGGTAGTGTGTCCAGAGTGCAGCTCAAAGGCAGTTCTGCAGTCCTATTTATACTCATCTTTAATTTCATGCAAATTGATGACAAGATTATGCAGAAATTTCTAGGAAATGAGTGGCATCTTCCAGGTTGTTGAGTGATTGGCATGGAAAGGGGTGGTAATTCCAAATGTTGCCATGGTGTGGAAAATTGACATGGCAAACAGCTGGGCATATCTTACAGAGAGGTGCTTTCCCGTCTTTCCTGATTTAACTAGTCCTCCATCTAGTCTGCTGTCTGAGTTCTACCTCCTACCTCACAAGCACACATTATTTACAATACAGTATTTAAATATGTACTTTAAAATCCATGTGATTATATCCCATAATCTCATGATAATAGCATAAAGAAGCACAAAGAAAAACAAAACATGCCTAACCACAGATTGTAGAATATGCGTTATAAGATTTCAAAGAGGACCTGAAGTCCAAGGAAATAATTGAAGAGTAAATACCAGTTTTTCTCATAGGCAAGTGGCTTTTACATAGAGAGGATAAAGTTTTTTCAAAATTCAAAGGAATAATACGGTAAAAATAGTGTTCCAGGAACTAGAAATAGTTTATTAAGACTAATGTTTAAATTGGTATGGTGGATGAGATGAGTGATATTGGCAATATCTCTGCCATTTAGATTTACAGAGTAGAGCTGAGTTTCTAACTGGGCTGTTCTTGAGGGTAAAAATGGTTAGAAGTTGGTCTTGTTTGCGAAACAAAAGGGTAAAGTTTCTTTCATAACTGTAAGTTCATTTAAAGAAAGGTGTACCGTAGCTGCATAAATAGAAATGGGCCAAATTACTTTGATTTATATTTCAAGAAGACAGAACACTTAATCTTTTCTATAAAATTTTAATAAATGCTCATAAACCTGTGATTTGTAAGCAACACATGTGAAAATCACTCATTAAAAGTGATTGAAGAGTTCTGCTTTTTAGAAAACAAATAATACACATTATTTTTCCTTCAAATTTCAAAGGAAATATCTCAATTGTGTGATGCAGATGTTAATACTTTTGCATATAGCATATAAAAGTGAAGAATAATGAAAATGAGTATGTCTGTTGGCAGTAATGTGATGCAAAAAAAAAAAGTTATTGCTACATTGGTACACATTCACATGTGACTTAAGAGCAAATTTATTGCTAAAATACAAATATTTTAGTTGTTTACACAATAATGTGGCTTCATATGCTTATGTTAGTCACAAAATATCCCAGGACATACATCCATTGCCTACTATATGATTAGAAAGTAGTGAAAATATTTCATAAAATATGAATTTGTTAGCAGAAAAGGCTTTTCTTTCTTACTTGATATTCATTGCCTTCTAAAATATTCTCAGGAAGAATATGCAAATCTTTAGTAAAACCAAAATAAATTCTATAAAACTGTATCTGTTTCAGATTAGGATATTTATTAATGCTTTAATTTGGGGCAGTTGAGACAAATAACTCCATCTAAATTCCTACATTTCTAATTTTGAGAAATGGAAAGTAGATTGTATCTTCAAATCATTTCCTCCTGTTCTCCTTTATATATTCTTTTAATGTAAAACATAGGAGAGAAGATAGATGTTTCCAGAATAAAAGCAAAGCAAATTTTATCATATTTAAAAAGATTAAACAGGAAGTGACAGAGGGAGGGAAAGAGGGAGAGAAGAAAGGACAGAGACGGAGAAAAGGAGAGAAGGAGAGAGGGAGGAAGGAAGGAAGGAAGGAAAAATAACAAATATGAGCATGTCTGTTGGCAGTAACCTG
>NW_016107499.1:1916418-2027505 GCF_001604975.1 Cebus imitator | reverse complement strand
AAGGGAGGAAGGGACAGAGTAGGGAGGGAGGAGGGGGAATAGAGGGAGGAGGAAGGAGGAGAGAGGAAAGAAAAACAAAACAAACAAAACACACACACACAGAATTAGCACCAGCGGTAAATATTTTTTATCTCCAATCCATATAGTTTCCAAACACAGGGGCTTCAGGTATGTGGTCTTATTACAAAATTTTCATTAGGAGCAGCTTTGTATATGTGAGAACTAAAAGTATTACAAAATAAAAGTATACAATAAGTGTTCGTATGTAGCATCTAAATTTTGATTGTCAACTATTTCTTAGAGTCAGAAAAGGCTGGGAAATCAAGAGGTACCACAGATACTGAATTGTTTTGTTTTCTTTTGAGAAGAAGTTAGTGCTAGAGAGGGGAGAATAAAAGGGAATACTTCTTTGGTGTTTGTGCTTGCAAACAGACCTTTCGCTTGCTAAGAAGGTGGATACATTTTCAGTGTTTATATAAGGGAAACCTAGTAGAATCAATTAATGATACAAGAAAAATTTTACCCACTCCTGTTTGCAGAGGTGGATTAAATTTTCTCGGCTCTATTGCTGATATATTTTATTTTCAAATAATAGTTTTGCTACTGTTATCTAACAATCTTGAATTAATGTTATCAATGTTGCTACCACAAATAAAATGTTTATACTCATATTCAATAATCTAATCTTCAGTTGTACCTTCTGCTCTTATTCCTCTTGTTTCTTCTGTATTCTTGATGTTGGTGATTATTTAGGTGAAAACAAGTTGGAATGTCCAATTTAGATTCTTGTTTTCTTGCCATTGTTTTATCGATGTATATAAGGATTAAATTATTTGTGAGTTATTGATTGAAAAATTTTGTTTTTCTATTATTCTTAAATGTGTGAAATGGTTGAACAACTAGACAATAAAATGAATTTTTGTTATTGGGAACGTGAAGACAGTTTATCATCAAATACAGTTTTATACATTGGCTTTTTACCTTCATTAGCTATGACCGTCTATTGAGATACTGGACATTGATATATTGGATATTGCCTAATAACAAATGTCTATTGGGATATTGGATATTATCTATTGTCTATTGTCCTTTGTTGGTTTAAATTATATGATACTTTTCTTAGAAATTCTTTAGGACAATATCCAATATATTAATAGACAATTGTTAATAGACAATATCCAATATATCCAATATTGTTTATTATCTATTGAATAAGTGTCTCTATTGATAATTGTCTATTGATATATTGGGCATTGATATATTGGATACTGTCTACTGACAATTGTCTATTGATATACTGGTTGATATATTGGATTTGTACAAATATATGTCAATGAGCCCAGGATAGAAAACACTGTGATTCTGGGGTTGCATATAATACCTAACACTCTAGAAAATTAAATGTTAGATGTTTTCCAAATTATTTTTAAGTGAAGCTAGTCCATTTTGGATGTGAACTCTTAATTCGATATTAATTTTAAAGGTGCCCTTCATGGTATGTGCCCTCTGGAAAAAGAGTATTTTTATTTTTATATTTTACAACATCAAATCTTGTCTAGATTTGAGTAGAGAGGAAGAGAGGAAAGTTCAGAAAAGATAAACTTTATCATTCTAATTTGTATGTACTCTAAGTTCTGCTGGAAAAGTTAAGATACATGAAAAAGTTAATAGAAAAACAATTTGAATTATCATCCTTGTAAAAGTACCATCCTTCAATAGTTATGTTCTAGATGCTTGGGTAAAATACATATGCATATATCCTGCACACACGTGTATACATGCCTACACTCATGCACAAACACACATCTACACATTCATTTGTAACAACTACCACCCTGTAAAGCTGCCATACCTAACAATTTTTTCCATTGCATATCACATTTATCTTTAAACCTAAGAAAGCAATGAAAGGAAATTTAAAATTGTCTCATTGTCTCATATATATGAAACAATTAAATTTCTATTTCTCAGCACTTTATATTTATCTCCTTTGACCTCCTTGACCAAAAACATGTGTTTGCTTCTGCCTTCATGAGGATTTCTTAGCTCTTTGAGCTTCTTTGCTCTACTCCCTTTTCTAACCATAGTCAGTGTCCCTAGGACATCTTTTTAGACTGATTTCCTACTTACTCCACTCTACCTTGGCAAGTGTGTCCACACTTACAGTTTCAAATACTATATCTGGCATTTTTCTCAGCTTTTCCTTTACTCACATCAATCTTTTCTTATCACTATCACCATAATTTTTCAGGTTTATCTCAGTTTACAACCAGAATGTGTCAATATCTGAATACTGACAAAAACAAAATTAAAATCGGATAAACTTTTTAAGATTGACATAATGCATATTCCAATATCAGTTCTATATGAATGATAATTAAAGTTTTTGTTCCAGTCTCTATATCATTTAGCTTATGGTTTGAACTTTTACTTTAAAATTTTCTCCAAATATACCATTTTGGATGTTCTTTTGTTTTAACAAAATGATTTATGTTATTTCAATATATCTTCAGTAATTCCTAGATTAAATAATCTTGGCATGCAAATTTTATTTTAAAAATTATTGCAAATTCCATTTGTCTTATAAAATCACCAATGTAATATATAAAATTAATTCTAAGGTGGAAATTTAATGATTGGAGAATCCAAAGCTTCAGCTTCTTATGTGATATCAGGATGATTAACTTCTGCACATAATTTTGCATATAGAATTTTTAAATAATCTATGTTATACTGAAAGATATAATGCATGGTTTACTGATAGAGAATGCTCTTTTTTTAATCAAGATTGTATATAAGTTTTCTATCTAAAATGTCCAAGTTTACTTAGACCTAGTTGTGTGCTAAAATCCAAACCAAAAGGAAGGATTCACTGTTTTGTCACTGAAATTATTATTGCTACCGCTGATTCAAAAGTTGGAGACATTATCATGTATAGTAAGTTTCCATAAAAAAACTTTTAAGTTAGGTGTTATTCAATATTGGGGATGTGGCCGAAAAATATCCAAAGTTTTCTGGAAATACGTGCCTTAAAAAAAAAACAAAACACTATTATTAAGATACATAAACAAGGCAAAGAGCAATAAAAATGGAAGCAAGTCATTATTTTATAGCTAAGGTATTTTAAAATATGAGTTAAACTTTTTATTTAGCCTTGTATCTGATAATCAAAATAAGCAAGAAGTAACAGAAATAACAGTACTGAAAACCCTTTACTTATAAATAATAATAATGTGCCTGTAGAGAATAAAAGTTACTCTAACACTGCCTTGTAATCATGCCTTGTAGCTATTGTTTTATGGAGATCTACTTCAATAATTGTTTCTATAAACAAATGTCCTCCTTTCTTCATTGTTGTATTGAGAAACCCAAATGAATAGGCTCTTTGCTAGACTGTTGACATTTAGTTCATTCCTTGTAGATAAGGAGTGTAAAAATGTTTCCATCAAATATTAGACTGCAGAGATTTTGTTTGCAGAGCCCCTATCTTTTTAATCTATTTATCTGTCTAATCTATCTATTAACTGTCTATGTATCCACCCACCTACCTACCTGTATCTTGAGCTATGGAGGTATCTATGCCATATTTTTATAAATAGAGGAAATGTTATTTAGGTTGGAATTGGCTATTTTGAAAGTTTTACGGGATGTTTCAAATTTTATTCAGATGAAACACACCTATCCTTTCAACTTATTACATGCTTTTCAAAAATATTTGAATGATGTACAGTGTGGTTTCAAAACCTGTTAACTGGGTATAATTCAAACCAGACTTGTCAGTAGCCATGCCAGTATTTACTTTAACATTTTGTACTTACAACCTTTAGAAATCCAGAATGAGGTGCCATCAGGATGAAGAAAATGACTAAGACCTGCAGTGGGTCAGCAGTAGGACCTATGCAAGATATCTGGGAAGCCGAGGAAGGTATGCAGAAGAAAAGATCAGAAATTAAGGATTATTTAGACATTGAAGAGGAGCTATAGTAAGTCGGGTAAATAAAAGTATTTTACTAAATACAGAAGGATCAGTGTACTCAGTCATTTAATCCTGTTAGAACATTTGACTCAAGCCAACCTATCCCCACTTTGTTTTCCTGTAATCTTAACAATTTTCAGATAATTGTTTCCTGCACTAGTATGTCAGAGTCTAAAGATAGACTGCCAGCCTTAGAATTAAAACAAAGCATCTGTTGCAAAGAATAAAGCTGCTTTTTCCCCTCAAATAGCTAAGATCTGTAGTAAACAATGAAAAAAAATTGTAAAGTTGTTTTGTTTCTCAAATTAGAAGTGCCAATAATATTACTGCCCTATTTGAATGGAACGTACATGATCTATCAATAATTGTAATTTAGCTTACTGTTTCTTTGTAAATTAAACCAATACAGGCATTTTCAAAATGATTTCAATATTATTTACTTTGGATAAATCAGTCACAGTAGAAATTATGCACTCTCAGCTCTTTTAGATACCTCATGTAAGTGGATTCATGCAATATTTGTTCTCCTGTGACTAGTTTGTTTCACTTAGCATAATGTCCTTCAGGTTTATGCATGTTGTAACAAATGGTAGGTATTTCAATTAGTTCAGGCTACTATAATAAGTTATCATAAATTGGATGGCTTAAACAACAGCATTTATTTCTCAGAGTCCTAATGACTATGAGGTTTAAGATCAAGGTATTGGCTGGTTTTGTTTCTAGGGAGGGTCCTCTTTCTAGTCTACCATCTTGATATATCTCTACATGACAGCGAGGTAAAGGAAGCAAGCTCTCTCCTATCTCTTAGAAGGGAACGGTCTTCATCTAATCACCTTCCAAAGGCTCCATCTTCAAATACCAACACACTGGGAATTAGGGTTTAAGCATATGCATTTTGGATGACACAAACATTCAGTCTATAGCAGGAAGATTTCCTTTTTTAAGGCCAAAATATATTCCACTGTATGTATATACAGCATTTTCTCTTTTCCATTCAGCAGTTGGTTGACATTTAAATTGGTTCCACATCTTGATTCATGTGAATAATGACTGAAATGAACATGGTAGTGTGGACATCTCTTTGAGATGCTGTGAGTAGAGAGACATGACAAATTGTTATTCAATGATATAAAATATCACTAACAAGAATCATTAAGTTCTGGAGATTTACTGTACAACCATATACTTACAGTTAACAGCACTGTATCATATTCTTTATAATTTATTGAGGAAAGATATCATGTTGTTTTCATTATTTTCTTACCCCCCACCCCGTCCCTCACACACACACACACACACACACACACACACACACACACAAAACAAAACAAAACAAAACAAAACAACTCTCTTAGTTTGCCCTTAAACTTCTCCAGGTCCCATTTTAAACCACTAATGTACACAATCCTATGTATCAGGACACAAGACAGGAGTCAGTATGGATTTAAATTATAACTACATATTACTCATGAGAGAAGGGGAGACCACAAGTGAATCCAATATTTTCTCTCTACTTCCTGCTGGTTCCTGATGTTGACATACAACTCCAGTCCTTTCTTGGGTGTGTGTGTTTTTTGTGGGATTCGTGTTACTTTAAATTTATTTTACTAATGTCTTACAGTAAGTGTGAGGAGTAAAGACAGGGATGGGGTAAAGGTAAGGAAGAAGAGAAAAGTATCTTTCAAGTTCCTTGAACTATTGAAGCATGTGCTAGGATAAGAAAATTTAGTAAAAGCATCATGTCCTTTCACCAGAGCTCTTAAAGGAGATGTGGAACAGAGACAGGGCAAGTCTTCAGCTGTGGCAGAAGTGACTGCTGGACAAAGAACAAATCCTGCATCAGCCTTGGCACACGTGAAAGACTGGGCAATGCAGATGCTACACAGTTGGGCAGATGAAGAGCTGACTGGCCAGAATCTACTTCTAGCAAGCAAGTAGGCATATGCACACCCCTTCTCTGGTCTGAATGTCTCTTCCTCTCTGGCAGGACCCCATCAACTGTGCAGCCATGGGGTAAATGATGGGGAATTCTTTTAGAAAAGAGAAAGATTACTTTTTTTTATATTTGCTTGTGGTTGATTAACCAGAAGTGGTTTCTTTTACTTTGGGGTAGTAGCACTGTGTTCTCCCCAACACAGAAAAATATCCAACACTTAGTACTCATAAAAGGCATAGGAGGGTGAAAGCAAGGACTCGTTAGCACTTAGACTAGTGGGAAGCGGAATACGTGAATTCTAAGGGGTAAGGGCACGAGAAAGCTAATTCTATATCATCACAAATGAACTGACACATAAAGGACACCTTGGCTTTTTCCACTCATAGAAACCCTCACTTCTTCTAGCTTACACTTAAATCACTTCTAGCCTATACTACTAAATCTAAGATCAGCATAGTCACAGTTTGGGATAACTATTTGCTGTGCTTCTAAAGTAAAGGTGAAAAGCTACATCCTTAATAGTTTTTTCCCCTAACTAAATAGATTTGTGTAAGCAAAAAGCCTAAAGTCTAGGGATATTTTTTATTATTTTGTTTGGCGAAACCCTTAAAATTCAGCACTGCCGTTTTTTTTAACCTACAGGATTGAAATAATATGAAACAGGCAGGGATGAGTCATTATGCAAATCATAGACGTGGTCAACACGCATCTAATTTTACCCACTGAGCAAAGAGAGCTAATGGGGGTAAGTTCTTTTGACAAAAACCAAAATGTGTTTAAATGGGAAGACTACTACACTAGACAATTTTTTTCCTGCATGGAAAAAAAGGATATATGAAATTGAGGGAGGTAGAAGGTGTGCATTAAATAAACACATATTAAACTATTCTATCAGAGTGGAATTGGGTGTGGACCATTAGTTTATCTATGGCAGTAATCTTATGTTTTAGGTATCTAGAGTAAGATTATTTAGCTGGGTAATGGCTGAGTAACGTCAACAATTTTAATTTCAGTTCACAGCAAATGACGATGATCACAGACTTAGTACCTTAGTTTGTACTTCCTCTGCACCTGAATCATCGATCACTGTGAAGCTTGGGCTGAAAGTCAGAAAGCTGTATTCTCAGATAACTCGTCTGTGATTGCTCCAGGACTGCAGTTTACTTTAATCTAAGCGGTGGTTTTCTTATTAGAGAATGTAAATATTAAATACTAAACATGAGACTGAAGCCTTAAAGATATTTTATAGTGGTGGCAGGTGTTATGGTTTAGGAATAGGCTGTTTAACAAGTCAAATGCATATCATTTCCTTTTAAACATTAACTTTTTCAAAGCAGTGGCATTTTATTTTTTGGCTTGAAATGGTGGTTTCTTCTATATTTGATTTCTCGGTTTTCTTAGTAGATATTACTGTCTCCTCTAACATTTCTTCAAAACTTTCCCCTATCTGGGAGGTTTGCTTAGATGCTACCTTAGATGCCTCCTTCTCCTGTTTCTTAAGAGATAGCCCAGAGGATGAGACTTTGGAGGTTGTAGAACTGAGGATTCTAGGTGGGAGCAGATAACCTGGATTGGGAAGTGGATTCAGCCCCGAAATGCTTAACCCACTGGTGCTAAAACGTGTCTCTTCACCTTCCAGCAGTTCCCCGTAAGCTGCTACCTCAATGTCAAGAGTCATTTTGACATTGAGCAAGCCCTGGTATTCCCGAAGGTGGCGTGCCATCTTACTGTGGGTGTTCCTCAGATCATTCTCCAGCTGCCCAGTGCTATCCTGGTAGCCAGCCACTTCGGCACTGTGCCGCTCCTCCAGCTCCAGGATATCCCTCTCCAAGGACTCCTTGGCCCCGCACAGGCTCTCGATCTCGATGGTGCGCGCCTGCAGCTGGCACGGTACTCGTGGATCTCCTCGTGCTGGCCTGGACGGCCTCGGTGCTGCTCGCCACCTGCTGGTTCAGGTTGGCAAACTTGAACTTGTGCCATTACTCCAAGGACTGCAGGTTCTTAGTGGCCAGGGACTCATACTGGGCGTGAATCTCCCTCAGCGCCAAGCTCAGGTCTGTTTTAGCCACAGCCACGTCCACCTCGGCTGCGGCCTGTGATGACAGCTGAAGCGTGGCCAGCAGCTTGGCTACCTCCTTATGGTACACCAGGCGCACGAAGGCCAGCTTGTCTAGCAGCGACTCCACCTTCTACTCCAGGTTCGGGCGGGCCAGCGTGGCGCCGTCCACGTCGCGCTGCTGCGCCTCAGGGCGCGCTCCGCGCTTCGCGTCCACAGCTCACTTCCTCGCAACGCATCCGCAACAGCTGCACCTCCTCGGCCAGCCAGTAGCGCTCCAGCAGGGCCTGCGCGTGCGCCGAGCTCGCCTCCTCCAGTTGCGCGCGCAAATCGGAAGAGCTCGCAGATGCGCGACGGCTCGGCGTGGCGCTGCCTCAGCGCGGCCTGCTTGGTCTCCAGCGCGCGGTTCTGCGTATCCAGCTAATGCACCTTCGATGAACACCGTGAAGCGGTCATCGAGGCCCTGCAGCTGCTCCTCGTTGGTGCAGCTGATCTTGTACTCGTTGGTGCGCGCTGTTGTCTGGCTTAGGTCCAGCCTGTCAGACGCCGGCGGCCGGCGGTAGGCCAGGCCGAGGCAGAGGCAGAGGCCGAGCGACGTGGCCGAGGAGCAGTTGATCCAGGAGGCCACATTGCAGCGGGACACCGACTGCGAGCGGAAGCTGCCCGCGCCGCTGACCCGGAGAGGCATGGACAGGCGAGAGCCATCCCCAACACTTTAAGGTAGGAGGAGGAGGAGCACAGGTAGTGCTCTCAGCCAAAGTTCATGGTGCTGGGATGGTGCCGGGCATGCGGCTTCGGTGGGAGCAACAGAAAAATGGAAAAGTGTGGCAGGCAGGGCCCCCAGTCCTTTCATCATGAGCGATACATGAAATGAGGAAGGGGTGAAACTGTGCCTTTACGGAATTACTAACTTCCCGCGGATTTAGAAAGTGCTGCTGGTCATCTGAGAGTTAACCGTATATATAAAAGCTTCATCAATCCCTGCCGCTTTTAAGAACCTTTCTATTGACAACGCCACAGTCTTTTCTCAAAGATATAGCTGCTTGATATTTAGCAGAACATTCATGTATGCATTCAGTATGAAATGCATAGATATCTGCAAATATCTGCTAAATTTATGAATTCATAAAACATTTATAGAGTGAATATTTTATATTAGGTATCACTTTAAAACTGGGCATAGACTCATGAATCACATAGTGAGGGTATTGCTCTTGTTAAGGATTCAGTTAAGAGAGTTGAGTGTTATATTGAAAAAGTGAAACAATATTGTACACACAAGGTGTATACTTGCATTGGGTTGCAAGAGGATTCTTTTTCTTTTTTTTTTATTTTTTACTTTAAGTTCTGGGATACATGTGCAGAACATGTAGGTTTGTTATATAGGTATACATGTGCCATGGTGGTTTGCTGCACCCATCAACCTGTCATCTGCATTAGGTATTTTTCCTAATGCTATCCCTCCCCTGGGCCCCACCCCACAAGAGGCTCCAGTGTGGGATGTCCCCCTTCAATCCATGTGGTCTCATTGTTTGACTCCAACTTATGAATAAGAACATGCAGTGTTTGGTTTTCTTTTCCTGTGTTTGTTTGCTGAGAATGAAGGTTTCCAGCTTCAACCATGTCCTTGCAAAGGACATGAACTCATCCTTTTTTATGACAGCATAGTGTTCCATGGTGTTTACGTGCCACATTTTCTTTATCCACCCTATCATTGACAGGCATCTGAGTTGGTTTCAAGTCTTTGCTATTGTGAGTGTCTTTATAGTAGAATGATTTCTAGTCCTGTGGTTATATACCCAGTAATGGGATTGCTGGGTCAAATGGTATTTCTGGTTCTAGATCCTTGAGGAATTGCCACACTGTCTTCCACAATGGTCAAACAAATTTACACTCCCACCAACAGTGTAAAAGTGTTTCTATTTCTCTACATCCTCTCCAGCATCTGTTGTTTCCCGACTTTGTAATGATCACCATTCTAACTGGCATGAGATGGTATCTCATTGTGGTTTCAATGTGCATTTTTCTAATGATCAATGATGAAGAGGTTTTTTTTGGTATGTTTGTTGGCCACACAAATGTCTTCTTTTGAGAAGTGTCTGTTCATATTTTTTGCCCACTTTTTGTTGGGGTTGTTTTATTTCTTGTAAATTTAAGTTCTTTGTAGAATCTGGATATTAGTCCTTTGTCAGATGGATAGTTTCCAAAAATTTTCTCCCATTCTGTAGGTTGGCTGTTCACTCTGATGATGGTTTCTTTTGCTGCAGAAGCTCTGTAGTTTAATTAGATCCCCTTTGTGAAGGACCACTTCAAGGAGAACTACAAACCACTGCTCAAATAAGGGAGGACACAAACAAATGGAAAAACATTCCATGCTCATGGATAGGAAAAATCAATGTCATGGAAATGACCATGCTGCCCAAAGTAATTTATAGATTCAATGCTATCCCCATCAAGCTACCATTGACTTGCTTCACAGAATTAGAAAAAACTACTTTAAATTTTATAGGGAATTAAAAAAGAGCCCATATAGCCAGCACAATCATAAGCAAAAAGAACAAAGCTGGAGTCATTACGCTACCTGACTTTGAACTATACTACAAGGCTACAATAATCAAAACAGCATGGTACAGGTACCAAAACGGATATATAGACCAATGGAACAGAACACAAAGGCCTCTGAAATAATATCATACGTTTACAACCATTTGATCTTTAACAAACCTGACAAAAACAAGCAATGGGGAAAGGATTCCCTGTTTAATAAATGATGTTGGAAAAACTGGCTAGGTATATGCAGAAAACTGAAACTGGACCCCTTCCTTACAATAACTGAAGATAGATTAAAGACTTAAACATAAGACATAAAACCATAAAAACCCTAGAAGAAAACCTAGGCAGTACCATTCAGGACATAGGCATGGGCAAAGACTTCATGACTAAAACCCAAAAGCAATGGAAACAAAAGTCTTTTTTTTTTTTTTTTTAAATGGTGTAACTTTGTCACCCAGGCTGGAGTGCAGTGGCGTGACCTCGGCTCACTGATGCCTCTACCTCCCGAGTTCAAGCAATTCTCCTGCCTCAGCCTCCCAAGAAGCTGGGATTACGGTACCCACCACAAAGCATGTCTGATTCTTATCTCTTTAGTAGAGATGGAATTTCACCATGTTGGCCAGGCTGGATTTGAACTCCTGACCTCAAGTCACCCACCTTCCTTGGCCTCCCAAAGTTCTGGGATTGCAGGCATGAGCCACCATGCCCCAGCCAAGAGAATACTTTCTTAAGCTGAAATCTGAGTATGAATAAATATCTATTCATCTAAAATTCAGGAGAAGCGTTCAAGCACAAGGAACAATCATTGCGAAGACCAAAACTGGAAGTAGCACGGTATCATTATGGAAACTAGAGATTCCCAGGATGGCTGACACATGATAAGCATATGAAACCCCTCTATTCATTTCTCTCCTTTGTCCTTATGGGCCACTTTTAACACACTTATTGGTGTGGAAACCAGCTTTTCACAGGTGAAACATGTCTTAACTCTTTGCATTATTACACCACTAACTCGAGCTTTCTTCTCCAATTGTATAGGGATGAGTTGGCATTAGACCCCTGAGAGAAACCTTGACTCTCATCCATGTGGCAGCAGAGGGTTGGGACCCAGTGAATGGGAACCAAACACTATATAATTATTTCCTCTGTTTTCTTAAAACAACAAACAAAAAGAACCTCTTTACCTCTATCTACTTATTGTCACCAAGCTTCATCTCATTCCAGGAATGGGGAATAAAAATACATTTTGTGCTGTGAAACTATGTCTTAGCCCATTTACTTTTACACTTGATGCTGTGTCCTCCAAATAATTGATTTAGGATCTGATGAAATTTTCCCAGCTTTCATTTGGAGTATTGTACAGAAGAAAAAGGCAACCCACCTTTAATATTTCAAGTTATCTGCCTGCCTCAGGTGAATAATCCACATATCTTTCTGTCAGAATAAGGGAGAGGTATTCTTTCTGTTTCTGTTGTCATCAGGCACTAGCATTCCAGCACAGCAGATACTTGAGGAACAGGTGCTGGGGTAGAGGATGTCAGGAAGAGTAGAGCTATGAAAGCATATAGAGAATTGGAAGATCCGGTGAGATGATTAGTGGGAACATTTGGTGTGTAGTCTTTTGAGAATTTAGGAGGTTTCTTGTTCTTTCCCTTTCTCTGAGAAACTCAGAATTCTTGGGATTCAACACTGGTTTTGAATAATAGATTTCAACCACTGTGTTAAACAGCCTATATGCATGCTTATGTATGTGTATATACACATGCACACACACACACGTATATGTGTGGATGTGTAGGATATGTAGGATATATATATTATATATAATTATATATACTTATATGTAAAGGATATAGATAGATTGATAACATTTAAAAACATGAGTCAGACATACACTTATAAAAAATAAAATTCAAACTCAGAAGGTATATAACAAAATATTTTATTGCAAATATTTTTTACCTTATAATATTGATTGACCAGCAATCTACCAGTAAGCTTATATCACATAGGACTTCTTTGTGGTGATTCTGAAGAAAAATATAGAAATATGTTAAATGTGTATATTAAAGTCATGAGTCTGATTATACAGAAAAATACAAAAAGCTAGGAGTTGAAATTAAAATTTTATGGTAGGATATGATATTGCATAATTAATTTAAAATATTCAGTGTAGGTTTAGACAGACTTGTTCTAGCATTGTGTCTTAACAGTATCAAATACATGGTCCATCACAAACATAAAACTAGTATCCATTTGCAGGCAGAATCTATGAGACCCTCTGTTTTTATCCTCTATATTGGTCAATTTCAATGAGAGATCATTAGTTTTAAGCAAAACTATCAGAATATTCACTTTCCCAACAGAATTTAACCAAGACATTCTAATCATAATCCTTTCTTTCAAGAAATGTCACTAACATGGTAAACCAGGCATCCATTGCCACCCTCGTAGATCTTTATGTGGATAAAACTTGTCTTTAAGCTGCAGACAGCTCTTTAATCTTATAATGGTTCAGAATTGTCCAACTGTATTCTGTTTTTAGGCTTTTTGCTGGAAGAGAAATCCACCCTGAGTCTCTTATGTTATTAACCTATTTGGCTGGATAGATCAAAGTTTTAAAATAATAAGACCAGGATTTCTATGACTTCATATAATGATACAGTTCTCCTACAGTTCTTGTGATTTTAGTACCTACAGAGATTAGAACATTTTTATTTTATATTTGGCATTGTGTAAATTTAAATCACAGTGTTGTTCCCATTATTATATTTGAGATGTAAATTATTAAAAACAAATGAAAATATACCTATAAATCTAACATTTCTTTAAATACTGTAAGCAAGTAATGCCTTGAATATAATAACATCTAAAAAGTTCACATTTTTATGACAAAATCTAAGCTTTTAGTGACTATTTTTTTCTAGATTACTATTTTTTACACAGCAAATATACTAGAATCTCACAATTGTGTCACTTCTCATGGCCCTTCATTATTTTATCTCCCCTTTTTCTTTTCCTTTTATTAAAACAGCAGAGGTCTGTTTGGAGCCCCCCTGCTTGGCACTGCTGCAGGGTTTTAAACTTCAGCAGGTTCAAAGAAAACAAGAATTATAAGGAGAAGCCTTGGATTTATATAGATTCTTTTGAAGAGCTCAAAGTATGAGAAAGCTTGCACGGTCAGGGTTAAGGTTACAAAGGGTAGAACATGGCAATCTCTGTATTCTTGTCAGCCTCTCATCCTTCTATATGATTCCAAAAACACCTTATTGAAAATGGTAGGTACATTATCAGAGTCCCATCAGGAAACACAGTTCTACTCATATTTTTTAAGAGTCTTTATGAAATATTTACAGAAGTAAGGTCTGGGTTAAGGGAGACAACAAAGGGCATTGAGACATTCAGAGACTAATATGCCTTTCCTGGCCTTACACTGGAAAAGATAACAGGAGGAAATTACGCTGCTGAAGCCCAGTGAGAGTAAGGTCCACGGAGGAATGGCTGGCCAAGGGATGCTGTAGTGGTCAGTAGATATAGGCACAATATTAAAACGCTGTCCACAGCAAGAAGGGTGGATAATAGTGATTCCTTCTCCTTTCCTCTCATCTCCCTGTAGCTCCAGATTCGCTCACCTAATTGGAAGCAAACCCATATGGAAGCCTGAGTAATGCAGTCTGTAGAAGTCCTTCTATTAGGACACAAAGAATAGAGAATGAATGGAGAACAAGGCAAAAAAAAAAAAAAAGGCACAGTCATGACTGTTGCCATTTAGATTTTTTTTTCCTTTGCTCAAAATCAGTAATTTGTATTCACTAGAGCAAAGACAAAATTCTAATAAATTATAATATTACTGTGGGATGATATCAATTAAGTCATCCTGCCACTAAAATATAGATTGTAACATTAGTCAGCTCCAGAACTCATCATATAAGAGAGAGAAAATTGGGGGAAAAAAGAGGTTGAAATAGCCAAATAATTATAGATAAAGGAAGTGCATAGCTGTGGAGATGAAATACACAAGACATGGAACATAAGAACACAGGTATAAATAGTATCAATAGGTATAAATAGTCTTTTATTTTGCTAATTTTGTTCATAGTTCTTATAATTTTCTACATTTAGCTACTTATTTCTTTGAAATTATATATCGCCTACATACTCAAAGTAGTATGGTTACAGTGGCTGATCATTTTGCATACAATAGAAGCATTTCAATCCATCGTTTATCTAATCCTTCAGACTCATTTTTCACTATTATAGGAATGGTATAGCCCTTCAACTTTATGACCATAGGCTAGTATTGGACACAGATTTCAATCATTCAATCAGTCAAGTTATTTGATTCAGGAACTCATGCTAACATATTAAGTTATAATGCACAATTTGATAGATTCCACCCCATTTAACTCTATATTATCCTTATTCCTGTAACCCTTTTAGAATCCTTTTCCTCTAATACTCCCCCAAGTTAGCTGATAAAGTTGGAATGAATTCACTGTTCCTTTGAGGTATATATATTTTCTTTAGAAGCCAAATTCAGTTTTTTTTTTCCCTCTGGATCATGTTGGAGTTTAACTTTTGTTATATTTTCTGGACCTAGTGATTGTTCCTGAAGAATATAGGGCGTTCTTTGCAAGTAAACTGACTGTGTTAAAATCATGGCATGATCTTTATTGAAGGAAAGACTTGTTTCCTCATACAAGGAAGGATGGGCCTAGAATCCAGGTGTTCAGATTCATCAGCATCTGCTAATTCTCAATTCCTTGTATTTCAAGGCCCTTTTGTTTCCCTTTTACTATATGAGACCTAGCATTTAGCTGACATGCTGCTGGGCAGCCTGCATAGTAAGACTTTTATTTTTTGATGATGTATTAGTGAAAAACTACTTTAGATTTGAAATACTTTTCAGAAAAGGCATATATCTTAAAAAGTACCAATATAATCCTTAAAACAATCCTAAAGTGAAATAAAAGATAGATTTTTTTCTCATTGTGGTTTTGATTTGCATTCCTCTAATGACCAGTGATGATGAGCTTTTTTCTTGTTTGTTGGCTGCATAAATGTCTTCTTTTGAGAAGTGTCTGTTCATATCTTTTGCCCAGCTTTTGATGGGGTTGTTAATCCTGATAGTTTTATGTTGGGCTAGTAATAAAGCCTAATGGTGATTGAATGAATTTTAAGAAAAGAAACAATGCACTGGACCACTGAAGTAATATTGTGTTATGATTCTATCTTTGGCATATAATTGTTATGCATATATATGCACATATATCTGTTTGCAACAATTTATAGTAAAATGAGGATGCAAACTTAATCTCAAAGATGTGATAATTTAGGAAAAGTCATAATTCAGTAAAAAGTAGGAGTAGCCCTCTTAACCTAGTTTTCTTTTTGAGACAGAGTCTCCCTTTGTCACCCAGACTGGAATGCAGTGGTGCAATCTTGGCTCATTGCAGCCTCTGCCTCCCAGGTTTAAGCAATTCTCCTGCCTCAGCCTCCTGAGTAGCTGGGAGTACAGGTGCACACCACCATGCCTGGCTAAGTTTTTTTTGTATTTTTAGTAGAGACAGGGTTTCACCATGTTGACCAGGATGGTCTCAATCTCCTAACCTCATGATCTTCCCACCTCGGCCTCCTGAAGTGTTGGGATTACAGGTGTGAGCCACTGCCTGTGGCCACCTGATTTTCTTAATTATAGAGCTGAGGTCAAAGCTTATGTGCTAACATTTTATAGAGATGTGGTAGTCTCACAAAGACAAGAAGAAGACAAAATGAAAGGTGTTTCAGTAAACCTGGTCTTAGCTCTGCAACACACATACAGGACTGCTTGACTATCCTGCATAACTCCTCAAAGACCATTTAAAACAAATGCATCTTGGTATGGTTCGTATGGTGAGGAAGGGTAAACAATGTGTTTGCTGGCATCTCACGATTTTAGGTCTATCATTTGTCAAATCTATCCCCCCATACTCTCAGGCCTGATGGTGGAATATTCCCAGGACTCTATCTCTATAAAATCTGAAGCTTTAGTTGCTAAAATTGTTTTTCTTTGTTTCTTTCTTTATATTCCTGAGAACAGAAATAGAAAGAAATGCCCAATTGAGTCCTCTTAGTTTTGGCCATAATTCTCCCATTCCTCATAAGTATAAAGGCAATGTTTATCTTCTTCATAATCAGAATTATTTCAGCCAGCAGAATAAACCCACTTCATACCCATTCTAATTTGTCCATCCATGTAACTCTTCCTTAGGCTTATTTTACCAGCTCTCCCAGCATTTTTCTTTACTGGCTTCTAATAAAACCGGCCAAGCTATTTGTCAGTGCCGAATACTCAGTGTATCTCTGTACTTCCAGATATTCCTCTGCTCATATTAAGTTGATGACAAATTGTACTACTCCTAGCTCTTACTAGTGGAAAGATTTATCTTTACCACTGTTTTTTAGGACTCCCCATTGGTGGGGCTATAAAATGGCAGAAGCGTGTCCTAGCAAGCACCAGCATAGTACACAAACCAGTCTCTTAAACATGGCAAAGACCTTTTCTGCTCTATCTTTCTTCTCTTTTAACTCATATCCTTGGCCTCCTAGGAAGTCCTTTATGAGGCCAAATATATGACTTAGAAGAAAAGAGGAAAGTAACATGAGAATCTGGTCCACTTATTTATATAAATTGCTGCTTTCCGAATCGGCTTAAAGCTGGACTGTAGTGCACAGTTTCTATCACACAATTTATAGCTGACCACGCACAGTTTTATAAACTGATAGATATGCTCTGCAGTTCACTTTTCAATCACTTGTCTTCACTAGGACAAGTTTATGAAAACATGAGGAAATATTTTTCAGAGAGAAAACTGTTGGCTCTAAGATGTTCTAGAATTATAGAATTCCCAGCTGTGTCTCTCCTATCAGGTCTTTCTGGTGACTCTTTGTAATATCTTCTTTCACTATGCATACTTAAAGAACCATCACATATGCTGAGCAATGTGGACTAAGTGCTTTTTCACACATCTTTCATTGACTGCAGTGCTTCTGAATCCAGCTAAAAGCAAACATCTTCAGAGGTACCCAGTAAATGGGTACCTCAGTAAATGGGTACCTCAGTAAATGGGTGACATTGTATATCACATTCAGTTATACTCCTAAATATGATATACAATGTCTCTAAAATCCAAAGACTTTCACCAAACACTGCTCATCTTTCATTAATATAGAATGTGAAAGGTGCAAAAACTCATCCTTTATCATAGTAAGCATATCCCAGCATATTACAGACGATTTGGCTTTTAAAGATTTCAGCCTTTCAAATAACCATTTAATCTCTGCTAATTGTATCTGCCCACCTCTGGCACACATTTTCTTTCTAGATCGTTTAGCATATTTGATTCTCCATACTCACTGGATCCAATTAGCATGATGTAATCAGTACATTGCACCAGTGGAATGTCTAATGAAATGTCAAAATCACTAAAGTCCCTGCAGAATAAATTGTAAAAAGAATAAGAAAATTGACATAGCTCTCAGGCAAGACAGTTCGTGTGTACTACTGCCTTTGTCAAACAACAGTTAATTGCTTTTGATTCTCTCTACTGGTGGAATATCAAGATGTAATTTTTCATCACTCAATACCCTATTGTTGTGTGGACTTTGGGTAAGTTCAGAGTTGTCCACCATCATCCATCTGGTATCTGCAGATGCCAGAGAGACAGTTGAATAGGAGGAATGGAGGGCACAGCTACACCAGCAACCTTCAAGTCTTTTTTGGCATCACTAATCACTGTACATCATCATACAATGTGTTATTGCTTCTAAATTACTATGTTGGCAAAGTAGGGAGAAGTGTCTATTTTTTTAAATTTTTTGTTTTGTGAGGTGGGGTTTTGCTCTTGTTACCCAGGCTAGAGTACGATGGTGCTATCTCAGCTCACTGCAGCCTCCACCTCCCAGGTTCAAGCAATTCTCCTGCCTCAGCCTCCCAAGTAGCTGTGATTACAGGCCTGGCTATGCCACCATGCCTGGCTATTTTTTTTTTTTTTTTTGAGACGGAGTTTTGCTCTTGTTCCCCAGGCTGGAGTGCCATGGCGCGATCTCGGCTCACCGCAACCTCCGCCTCCTGGGTTCAGACAATTCTCCTGCCTCAGCCTCCTGAGTAGCTGGGATTACAGGCATGCACCACCATGCCCAGCTAATTTTTGTATTTTTAATAGAGACGGGGTTTCTCCATGTTGGTCAGGCTGGTCTCGAATTTCTGACTTCAGGTGATCCGCCCACCTCGAACTCCTAAAGTGCTGGTATTACAGGCATGAACCACCACACCCGGCAAAGTGTCTATGTCTTTACGTGGTCTTTCTAACCCTAATAAGTTGTAACCTACAAATTATAAACCAAAGGTTTCAGAATTTCTTAATATATCAATCCCAAGTTATTAAATTTTGACCCAAAAGAAATAACCACAGTTGTGTTGGTGGCCCCATTTCCCCAACTCTTAAAAAAATAATAAAAAAAAAATATTTAGCATATAGCCTTCATTAGCTCCCACTTTATCTGGAAAACCATGATGGCATTTTTTGTTTTGTGGTATCAGTGTAAGAAAAGACAACTTATCAGTCATTTCTTACAAAGTCTTAACATTTTTTTTTGTTCATAATTATGCTGGAAAATGCATGCATGTCCTTTGGCATTACAGGGTTCTTCCTCAAAGAGACCTGATCTCTACCTGTGGAAATGACCTATGTATTTGTGAACTAGAAACTGACAGAGGAACCATGCCTTTCTCTGGCTTTTTTCCATGTTTCCCAGCTTTATTGAAAAGTACACTTGGTTTACAAAAAACTGCATGTAATTAATGTATACAAATTGGTAGATTTGGGCATATCCATACACTTGTGTTACCATCACCACAATCCGGATAAGCAACGTGTCCATTCTCTCCCAAACTTTTCTTGTGTCTTTTGTGTGTGTGTGGGTGTGTATGCTAAGGATATTTGACATGAAGTCTACCCTCTTAAAAAAATGTATACTTCCCAGTTCTTGAGCTTTTATTGATACAAATCAAGTCACACCATATTGGCTATCCATTTCTTTTCTAGGGAAACCATGACCTATTTAGTTATTATCACCAAGCCCTGTGGATCATTATTTTGATGGCCTCTCAGGTATTGTTGCCCATTAATAGTAATGTTTTCCTTGTGGATTCTGAGAGGTAAGTTTTGCCATGTCTGCTGATTATTAGCAGGTCCTTGGCATTATCCTCCCACTGAAAATACCACCATACAGAGAATGATTACTGTTGAAATTCTGAGAAATGTTGGAATCCCCCTTATCAGTGGATTCCTTACTAACTTAGTCCCGTTCTTAGGAAACTCTAAGAACGTAATCATATAGTACTACTTTTGTTCCTTTTTCAACACTCTGGTTCTCTTCTATAGTTCTTGAAAACCTTTATTGAGGTTTTTCAATAGAGAAGTTCATTGAGGGTCAGTCACCGTGGCTTATGCCTATAAGCCTAGCACTTTGGGAGGGTGAAGTGGGCAGATCACGAGGTCAGGAGTTTGAGACCATCCTGACCAACATGGTGAAACCCTGTCTCTACTAAAAATAAAATTAGCCGGGCGTGGTGGTGTGTGCCTGTAGTCCTAGCTACTCAGGATGCTGAGGCAGGAGCATCTCTTGAACCTGGGAGGCAGTGGTTGCAGTGAGCCAAGACTGCACCACTGCAGTCCAGCCTGGGTGACAGAGCGACACTCTATCTCAAAAAAAAAAAAGTTCACTGAAAACCAGTATAGATGCCACATATGGCTACTAAGAGTTTCCAAGACTAAAAAAAGAAATAAATTTTTAATATTGTTGGTTCCATGAAAGTATCAGTAGTCTAGAATATTGTGTCCAACATTTTTTGTGGCAAATTAAGCTTTTAATATCCAAGTGGAAAACTATTTTAAAAGATCTAGTTGAAAGAGTCAGGCTTGGAATGCGTTTAAAGTTTGGGAATGTACACCAAGTTGGGTGGTATTGATTTGCTTCCAGGAAACAACTCCAGTTGAGACCCAGTAAGCTGTCTCTATGAGGAGAAGGAAGGAAAACGTTGGCAAGATAAGTTCTCAGAGAAGTAACTGACTCAATCCATTCTCATGTCAAGGCCCTAACCAAGTGAACAAGGGTTTAAGGAAATTTTCTAAGTTGTACAAAGACAAGAAAAACAAAGCAGAAGTTCATCATAAAAATGAAACAAAGTAGCAGAGAAACACAGATTTTTATTACAAGTATCTCCAATTGACAGTGGCTTGTAAATCTGATCTAGAACAAAAATAAGAATAGTATTTTTGGAATCTGCATTTTCTTGATAATTAAAAATATAGACCTTTTTTTATGTCAGACACAGTTGACAATTCTAAGGCAAGACTGACATATTTTGGCAGGTGTAAGAAGTAAGAAACTAATAAAATAATTCCTTCTCCTAGTTCTGCTTGTGTATGTGTTTCTTTGAAGTAACATTAAGTGAAATTATTATAAAATTAGAACATCTTGCCTAAATTGTAAGTATGCATTTTTCTAGTAATTCATTTGATGTTTAGATTGACATGTTATGCTAATATGTAAAATAACTTCTAAATAAATGTCACCTGTACCATTTTCCAGGGCCTATGAAGAAAAAAATGTAATATTAACTAAAATTTTCCATTTTAATCAATTGTTAACTAAATATATACCACTCTAAAAAATGTTTATTGTAAACGTAAAGATTTCTGGAGGTTTTGAAGATGTAAGGTACTAAGCTAATATGAGTATTTATATAATCATTATAAAATTAAAGAGAAACTAACACAT
The DNA here is from genome assembly GCF_001604975.1 of Cebus imitator. Classification (NCBI taxonomy): domain Eukaryota; kingdom Metazoa; phylum Chordata; class Mammalia; order Primates; family Cebidae; genus Cebus; species Cebus imitator. Next base: position 2,006,160 of record NW_016107499.1, on the reverse strand, counting down.
TTTTTTCAGAATTTTGGCTTGAAATATCTTGAGTTTTATATTCAAATATTTTGAATCTTTAAATAAGTAATTAAAATATCTTAAAATAATAGTTTCTATCTCAAATCAACAGATAAACTTAAAGAAGCCTAGAATTTTATAATTAAAACCTATTACTATTTTGGAGAAATATGGATCAATATGATCATTTTGGTTTAATCTTCATGTAGACAGAATATATTAATTTTTATTCAGTGTTAGTGAAGATGTTATGAAGGCACATATGCTTCTGAATGTATTATCTTCTGTTGCCTACATTATAGCATTAAAGAATGCCAGGTCAAGTGTGTCATCCTTAGCAAAATTGAAACCAGGGTGTCTCAGGTCAGTCAGTATCACATACATTACTAAGGGACTGACAGATTTAACAAATGAGCTGAGACAGAGATGGACACTTTGAGGAAAACATATTATTCCACCTCTTCACTTTGCTGGGTTGCATGTACTCTAGCTTGTTTCCTCTGACTACTCTTTTTAATAAATTATTCAGCTCTGTCTAATTTCCTGTTGAAACAATTCATAGCATTTTTAAATTCCAAAACGATGTTTTCATTTCTATTAGTTCTCTTGGGCTCTTTTTCCAAGTATGAGTTTTAAATAGTCTCTGATACTTGGTTGTTATTGAATGCCTTTTTAATATGTTTTATCATTTTATAATCATTATTTAAAGGTCTTATCCAAGAACAGCTCTATTCTGTAAAACCCTTGAAATGTAATTTCTCCTTTTAGTTGGATCTTCTTTTTTATTCATTACATAATAGATTATTCAATAAAACAAAGATTGGACAGTACCTGCTGATGGACTTATGGTTAAGTTTATAGAGAGAATTGGCAGGAGCAAGACAGGAGTATTACGGGGTATGAGGCACTGGGGAGAGAAAGATTTCAGGAACAGCTCCCATGATTCTAGCCTAGTTAAGTTTATAGGAAACAATGCCATTTACTGAAACAGGGAAGAAATGGGATTTAGGGCAAATGTAAAAAAAGGAAACAGACATTTCAATTTTTGAATAAATTATGATAGAAATCTAAGCAATTTTGTGTGCAATTCTGAGTTCATGAGAATGTTTGCCTTGAAGCTAGCTGTCTATTTAATGGATTATTTACTTCTAATCCTACAAATGAGCCTCCACTAATTGAAGTAATTCACATATGTTTGTGTTCTTTGCCACTAACATAAGCTAACTAATAAACTTACCAAATTTAGGAAATGACTATATATGTTCATGAATGTAAAAGAGACAGTGTTTTCATTGGGTTTTTTTTTTTTTCTTCTTTTTTGGTACACATGTTGTCAGCAGAAAAAATAGTAGTCAAATATAAATTTTAAAATATGTAGAATTCTTAAGAGTTAAGTTAAATTCGTGTTTAATTTGACACACTTTAACATGCTAAGAGTAAATTTTAAATTTTAAGGATCAGAATTAAGATAATTGATGTAAGAAAAAGTCTATGAAAAACATTTAAAATAAAATTATAAAGGTTTATAAGTTGTTGGGTATCCAGGAATGAACAAGGCTTTATCTTCCCAATTATGAGGAAACCTCACTCCACTTAAACTAGAGTGGATTATGTTCTCTGCAACCCAACCCTGAAGGACAACATTCAAAGGGGAAATTGATGTGAAATAAAATGCCGAACTTCAAAAAAATTGGTAGTGATGGAGGTCTATTTTGTCTTATATGTGACCTATATGAAGTATTTGAAGCCAGAGGAAGTTTGCAAAGGTACACAGTGCCAGAGAAAAATTCCATCTGAATATATAAATTATGTATGAGTAAGTATAAGAAATATTTTTAAAGTACAGTTTTATATGCCAGGGAATAATGGTAAAGTGTTGTAAGAGATCATGTTAGCAACATCATCTTAGATTAGAAAAAATGCCAAAATGGATGAGTTCTGGGGATATCAACCATGATTTTACTGTTTGTATGAGGCCCTGTTTTTATACAGAAAGACAGTGGGTAGCAGTGCAATTTTAAGCAAACGGAGATCTGTTTTTAGTGAAAATGAATAAGCACTTTGCTATTCCTCCCAACCCTAAAACTTTTGACTATGTGCCAGTATGTACTTGAAAAGGTCCTTGAGGTGGAAGCTAGGAATAGCCAGGACAAAAAGTGGTGCATTTCAGAAATCTATGGAGAGAAAGGGAGAAGAGGTGGATTCACAACTCTGTTAACTCACATCTACCATTTTACAACATTTAACCATTTTAATTAAACAATACGATATAAAGCACATAGATATTTTCATATACTTTGAGATTACTGTTAAAATTATTTATTAGTTTAAAAGAATGATAAAGAACTAGAACTTTTGCATTATGTAGATTAAAAAACACACCATTATACTCGACAAATTTTGTTCATGAATAGATTCTTATTTGAAAATTTTTGTTTATGAATAATTTGGAATATATAACTCAGAAAATATAACTTTTCTAAATTTGAGTAGATTGTCAAAGCAATTAAACATGTAGAAGAGTGGTTAATGATTTATTTCTTAAATGTGCAATAAAATTACTAGGGCCACGAAACTTAACAATAGCAAATAAAAACATTTCTTGACAATAAAATAAATGCCTAACATACTTGAAAATGAAGTCATACTCATATAATTTGCCCTAGATTTAGCTGTGTTACATTCAGCAGGAAGTTGTCACAGAGCAATGAACCTGCAGTACACACAGATGGCCCTATTTGTAGGAACAGATATCTGTACCCACCTGGGACAGCAGATCAACACTTTATTCTTCTTATTCTCTCTAGAGTGTTGAGTTACTACTTTTCCATGTAGAAACGGAATATGCACGTACATTTGTCTTTAACTTTTGGAAGTAAATTAATTGAATTAGTTTGAATCATAATTATTATTCTATTGACAAAATCATTTTTGTATCATTTAATTAATTTGGTTCATACTTTGACCTACAAGGTAGTTAGAAAATGTTTTATTATAGATACGTACGCATTAGGAAAGTGACCCAGAAAAATCAACATTATTCAGCTTTTAAATTCCAAATAAGAATCAACAAAATAAATAATTTGGTTACAAAATGATGCTGTAGTATTTTGCTACACATGTTATTACTTGTAGATACATGAGTTTGTGCTTAAACATGACTAAAACTATTTTACTATTAGTTAAAATAAATCAATTAAATGTTTCTGTTTGCGAGGCATGGTGGCTCACACCTGTAATCTCAGCAATTTGGAAAGCCAAGGTGGGAGGGTTGCTTGAGCCCAAGAGTTTGAGACCAGAGTGGGCCACATAGTTAGACCTTGCCTCTACAAAATTAAAAGAATTAGCTGGATATGGTAGTGGATGCCTGTGGTCCCAACACTTTAGGGGGTGAGGTGAGAGGGTCCTTTGAGCTGGGGAAGTTGAGGATCCAGTAAGATTTTATCCTGCCACCATACTCCAGTCTGGGTGACAGAGTGAGACCCTATCTCAAAATAATAATAATTTAAAAAAACACTTTAATTCACTTTTAAAGATCCAATACAATATTTTTGTTTCACCATCACCTTCATGATTTATGGGTTTGCTTTTCTTTTTTAACTTTATATAATAAAAAGAAGAAGAAACATTAGAGCAGCAAGGAAGTTACAAGAGAAAAAAAAATCACAGCTTATTTGTACCTTGTCCGTAAGATGGTTAAAGACCTCACTTAGACTTTCCTAAAATTAGTTTGGAAATGTGATTATGTCTCACATAACTAGAGAGAGAAAATTCTAAGACTTCTGTCTAGAATATCTTGTCCTTACCCGACTCTTGAATTCCCCAAACCTTACTTCAAATCTCAGTTCATATTCTGAGAAAGATTTTCTAATTCACTCCCCAAATTACCAGTGTGATAATCTCTCCTTCTTGGTATACTTTTAGCATTATTTACTTATCTCCTATAATGGACATTGTGGCTATCATTATTATTATTACTTTATCATTTATATTATGTGCCATTGTGTATCAGTGATACAATTCTGAGTTCCAGGTGATTATGGCTCTCCATTCTTTTTCCCTTTTTTGAATTCCCCAAACCTTACTTCCAATCTCAGTTCATATTCTGAGAAAGATTTTCTAATCCACTCCCTAAATTACCAGTGTGATAATCTCTCCTTCTTGATGTATTTTTAGCATTATTTACTCATCTCCCATAATGGACATCGTGGCTATTATAATTATTCCTTCATTATTTATATTTTGTGCCATTGTGTATCAGTGATGCAATTCTGAGTTCCAGGTGATATGGCTCACCATTCTTCTTTCCTTTGTCCGTTTTGGGATGGATAGGACAGTATCACTTTGGCAGAGAAAAAAGGAAAAAATATTATTCATCTTTGAATTATTGCTTCAATCAATTCTGAAGCTCATCTTATTAATACTTCTGTATTTTTCTTAGTTTTAATTGATTCACAGTTGTATTCAGGCAAAGTGTCGTAAAATGTAAACATTTATAAAGTTCCATGAGCTATTCTTAGAACTTATGTGAACAATCTTAACCCATTATCTTATAACTTATGAAGTTGATAATAATTATCTCCATTATTGGGATTAGGAAACCGAGGCCTAGAAAGGTTAAAAACATACCCAAGTACACATACTCATGAGTGACAGAGCCAGAATTCCAATTCAGGCAGTTTAGTATAATGTCCGTTCCTTGTAAACAACATGCCATATTGCTTCCACTGGCTCCCATCTCACTGTGTGTGTCTACCTTGCACTTTAGTTGTTTGCAGATAACTTTTTTATTGTATTTATTGGTCTATATATCTCCAGTATTCAGCATCATGCCTGAAACATAATCAATCAAATATACTATTATGGGCAATATGGGGACTGTTTCTTCTGTAAGAGAAAAATTACTGAGTAATAATCTACTCATTAATTGCTCCAGCAAAAAAAGAAAAAAAAATTAACTAGAGAAACTAAAAAACCACTGTCATTATTTTTGTCTACCCCCTTCTCCAATGGCATCTGTCCTAAATATTCTTCAATACTTGTTTCCAACATGTTTTGAAGATATTATTTTAGTTTACAGAATAATAGCATTTGAATAGCCTGGTAGTTAACTATTCATCTTGCTCTATTATATATTCTTTAATTCAAAAATTATTAAATACTTGCTAAGTATGTATTGAACCATGCTGTGGAGTCAATATTAAGTCTGTTTCAGTATTGCCTCTTGATATTATGCTGAAGGTTATTTATTTATTTAATTAGTTAGAGACAGGGTCTCCCTCTGTCACTCAGGCTGGAATACAGCGGGGTAACATTGGCTCACTGCAACCTCTGCCTCCCGGGATCAAGCAGTTCTGCCTCAGCACCCTGAGTAGCGGGGATTACAAGTATGCACCACCAGGCCTGGCTAATTTTTGTATTTTTAGTAGAGATGGGGTTTTGCCATGTTGGCCAGGCTAGTATTGAACTCCTGACCCTAGGTGATCCACCCGTCTTGGCCTCTCAAAGTTCTGGGATTACAGGCATAAGCCATTGCACCTGGCCAGGAGGTAATTTTAGAAATTATGTTAACAATTGGCCTGAGGAAATATTCACATGGTGACCCTTATTGTCATATTCCAGTGTCTCAGAGAAGTCAGCTATAGTCAGGGGTTTTTGAGTTATTCTTCTCCTATAAATAATATAAGAAACAATCTTTAGTGGTTGGTTGGTTCAATGGTTTGAGTTTTAGTCTTGAGAAGGAATATGGAAGAGAGAGATGAAACAAGAAAAATATGTTTAATATTCCAATAGGTATTTTGCTGCAGCTACAGTTATAGTTCTAAATTTTAGTTACTGCTTTTTATTGATAATTACATCTTTTTGTTGAAAGCAATACTATTTCTTCTGAGTAAAATATCACTGTGAATCAGACTTAAAACTGTTATTAGCATAAATGTTTTCTTTTCTCCATTAACTCTTACCACACTAAATAGCATTATTTTCATTGTTCATTGCTTGGTAATTACAATGTGACTTTTTAGTGCTAACTTCTGTAATAAAAAGGAAATGTATGAACACATTTAATTGAAAATTATAATACCAAAGATGCATTTCACTTGTGTTACCTAAAAGAGTTTCTTGTTTTCTATGTTATAGTATGCTACTTTAAAGAAGACATTATTTTCTATTTTTTCATAAAATATGTATCTTATGGAGAAAACTAAATATACATGCTGCTTACTTTATTTTAAAAAATTATTGAGATTTTAAAAAATAAACTTATTATTTATAGCAGTATTAGTTTTGCAGGATAATGAGTGATAGTACAGAGAATTCCCATTTACCCTCTTACATCCCTTCAGTTTCCCCCATTTTTAGGGTTCAATAGTGTATTATACATTCTGTGGGTTCTGTCAAATGTATAATATCATGTATCTGCCATTATTTATTATACAGAATAGTTACACTACACTAATATTCTTTTGTATTCCACCAATTTACCTCTCCCTTCCTCTTGCTGAATCTCCATCAACCACTGACCATTTTACTGTCTCTATAGATTCACCTTTTCTGAAAAGTCATTTGGTTGGAATCATATATGTAGCATTAAATATTTCCAGATTGGTTTCTTTTACTTTGCAGGATGCATTTATGGTACTCCATGTATTTTCATAGCTAGTATCTTGTTTCTTTTTATTAGCACATAATAACCACAGTTTATTTATTCATTCATCTGTTGAAGGATACACTATTAGTCAGTGTTCTCCAGAGAAACAATTAATAGGATGTACGTGTTTATCTGTCAGTCAGCCTGTCTGTTGGTTTCTTTATTTATTAGAAAGGATGGGATCAGTCTACCAATTTAAATGTAAATCTGATCCAAAAACACCTTCACAGACACACCCAAATAATGTTTGACTAAATATCTGTGGACTCCGTGACTCTATGACCCAGTCAATTTGACACAAAAAATGACATATCACAAACATCTTGACTGCCTCCCAGTATGGAAATCAGAAATAAGTTTTCTGTAAACATTACATAACTTTTGTGTGTGTGTGGATTTAAGTTTATAAATAATTTGAATAAATACCTAAAAGTGTAGTTGCTGGAACATATAGTGAGAGTATGTGTAGTTTGGTAAGAAAATATTAAACCATCTTCCAAGGTGTATGTACCATTTTGCATTCCCAACAACAATGAATGAGAGTTCCTGTACAAGCATGTGCTGCTGTCAATGTTTTGAATTTTAGCCATTCTAATAAATGTGTATTGCATTATTATATTTAATTTTTAATTCTCTGTATCACGTGGACCATAATTTGAATGCTTGTTTGCCATCTGTATATCTTTTCTGGTGAGGTCTATTCAGATCTATTGCCTCCTTTTAAATTGGGCTGTTCATTTTCTTGTTGTTGATTTTTAAATGTTCTTTCTGTGTTTTGGACACAAGTTCTTTGTATGACTTTCTCCCTGTCTGTTATTTGTAATTTCATTTTTAAAAAAGAGTGATGATTTTTAATTTTAATGAATATCTATCCAGTTTTTCTTTCATATATCCTGCTTTTGTTGTACCTAAAAAGTCATTATTAAGCCTCAAGTCACCTAGATTTTCTCAAACACTACCTTCTAGGAGTTGTATAGTTCTGTTTTACATTTCGGTATGAGCTCTATGTCTGGATTTTTTTTTTTTTTTTTTTTTGCAGATTCATTAGTCAAAATTTTATCCTTTCTTAATTAAATCACCTTCAGTTTTTCACCAAAGGTCAGTCGACTATATTTGTTTTGGCCTACTGCTGGGTTGTCTATTTTGTTCCACTGATCTATTTATCTATTATTTTGTCAGTATCAACTACACTGATTATCATAAGTCTTGAATTATACTAGTATCAACCCTCAACAGTTTTTGTTCTGCTTGTTTAATATCTTTGGTTATTCTGTGTCTTTTGTCTTTCAACACAAACTGAGAATCAGGTTATTCATATCCACAAAAAGCATGCCAGGATTTTGACTGTGATTATATTGACTTTGTAGATCAAATCAGAAGAATCCTACACCCTGACAATGTTGAGACTTCCTACCCACATATGCAAAATATTTCTCCATTTATTTAGATTTCTTTCATCGGTGCATTGTAGTTTTCCTCTTAGAGATCTTATGCACATTTTGTTAAATATATATTTAAGTATTTAATTTTTTTAGAAATATAAATGGCATTATATATTTAATTTTCAAATTTCATTGTTCATTGATGGTATATAAGAAAACAGTTGACTATTATATATTAACCTTGTATCTTATTACTTTGCTATAATTGTATATTCCCTTTTTTGTTGTTTTTAATTGTTGATTGTTTCAGATTTTCTACATAAATAGCAGTGTTATCTGTGAGCAAATACAGTTTTATTTCTTTAAATCTATATGTATCTGGATCTATATATGTAGGTATGTATGTATGTATCTGTCTACCTACTTACCATCTGTTATTTTCTTTTCCTGTCTAATGGAATTAGCTGGAACATCTCATATCATATTAAAATCAAACAAACTTTGTTCCTGCTGCAACAACAAAAATGAGCTATGTGTGACTATATCTTATTGCTTATTTCTCTCTACAGTCGAAGATCAAATAGCTTGAAAAATAACTATGTTGGAAAACCTTCTAAGTATTTGTGTTCTTTTTTGTTGTTGTTGTTATTTGTTTTTGAGATGGAGTTTTGCTATTATTGCCCAGGTTAGAGTGCAATGGCTCCATCTCAGCTGACTGCAACCTCCTCCTGCTGGGTTCGAGTGATTCTCATGCCTCAGCCACCCGAGTTAGCTGGGATTACAGGCATAAGCCACCACACCTGGCTAATTTTTTCTATTTTTAGTGGAGACGGGTTTCTCCATGTTGGTCAGGCTAGTCTCGAACTCCCAACCTCAGGTGATCTGCCTGCCTCAGCATCCCAAAGTGCTGGGATTACAGGCGTAAGCCACCGTGCAGAGCCTGTATTTTAGTTTTTAAACAAAATAAAACTCAACAGTTACTTGAATTTGTGAGAAAAATATTGGTTTAAATATTAGAGAATGCATGTCATAGGAAACAATATAACTAATGATATCTAAGAAAAGAGATTATATACAATGTATTATATATTTATATGAAAGAAATCCTTTCTTAATACAATTTTCATGTTAATTGTGTCATTTCATTCATTAATCTGCGACTGGAAAGTTTGAAAAAGCTAGTTTATATTCACAACAAAACAAAGACTTGAGAATGATTTGACCTTAGGAATTCATTATGCATTATCAGTTATATTGGTAAAATTAACTAAAAAAACATGGTTCTTCTATTGAAAAATCCTCTCACACTTAGTGGTCTGTTGTGTATTCTCTATACTGAGTAAATAACATACTACATATTAAGACCCCACTTAATCTGGGATATTTTGAAAGGCCTTAATGTTTTGGATAAATGGTAGATATAATGAAAAATTTATTTTAGTACAATTGATAGTAAAAGATTTATGTCTAGCTAGCTTAAATTAAAAAATAATGCTTTTGTGGTAGAGCTACTTAATACTTACTAGGAAAGTATTATAATATTAGGATCAGAACAAAACATTATCTTCAAAGAGTAAACATATAATTTTATACAGATATAGCTACTTTTCTCCCTGTAAAGATTTTATGGAAATGCTGTATCATTCTGTATTTGCATTTACCTTTATAAGATGTTTGGCCTACAGTAATTTGGCTGTTATATCCAGTGGGCTCTCCATATCCTTGGGCTCTACATCTGTGGATTCAATCAACCTCAAATAGAAAATGTTTGGGAAAAAATGGATAGTTATATCCATACCAAATATGTATACACTTTTGCTCATCATTTTTAAAACAAATACAACTATTTATGTAGTATTTACATCATATTAGATAGTATAAGTAATCTAGAGATGATTTAAAGTAGCCAACAGTACTTATAGGTTGTATGCAAATGCACCATACATAAGGTACTTGAGCATCTGTGAATTGCAATGTCTGGAAGGAATCTCACCACAACCAAACCACCACAGATACCAAGAAATTCCTGTATAGACTTTGCAGAGCAATTTCTTTTCCAGGTATAATAAGCATGACTTCAATTTATTGTGGAATTTGTAAAAAGAATAATATACACCTTTTACATTAAGGTTACAAACTTTTTTCTTATCCTGCTAACATATCCTCTAATCAAAATAAATAGAAATATATGAATTGGTTTAAGTTGAACACTCTTGTAAACTTTCTTATACATATTTTTACATAATAAAAAGCATTGCTACCACATGGTGTTCAATCTATTTGTGTGTCCTACGTAATCTCATGAATTCTTTTTGTATATTTTGTTACCAAGTCATTCATGTATGTATTACTTACTATTACTCTTGTTTCCCACCCACATTTCTCCATAGTCTTGTAAACAGATGACAGTCACAAACGTATTCTAAAATCCTCATTCTATCTCTGTTTTGTAGTATTGATAAAGCCATGCCACTACCACAGTTTATGCTGTATATGAACTAGAACAAACATTTTTTAAGCTCACACATTTTCGGGTGGCTCTGTTAATGCTTGAGAGCTGGTAAATACCTAAAAAATTATATAAGAAATTCTTCCTGATAAAATATTAACACCTACATATTCTCTTGATCACTCAACATAATTAGTTCTCAAAAAGTCAATAATAATACATTATTTATATTATCAACAATTTATAACAATATTTACTGAATGCTTAATGGCCTTGTGTATCTATTATTTTATTAAACCAATGTGGCAGACATTATTATTATCTACTTTTTAGAGACGGAGAAATTGAAGTTTCTAGATAAATACCTTACTCAGGAGTTACAAAGCAGGTTAGTGATGCAAAGAATTTTTAATTCAGAGGTTCTGATTTTAGAGAAAATGTCTAATCATTACACTGCTCTGGTTTCTTTATTTGTGAACACGTGACAATTATTTTCTCACACATATTTTTGCTGTTTTCATTGATATAGTAGAAATCAAGAAAAAAAGGGATCTTTCATGAGCAGCAAAATGTTCAACATTTATCTGATGGTATGCAACAAAGTCTCGCCACCATCACCACCACCCCCAACACACCAGTTCTCTTCTAGGCTGAAAGCTGCTTAAAAATGGAGCTCATGAACATTTTATCGTGAGTGTCTAAATTGATCCTTCACAGTGTAGTTAGTATAGTATGCTCATTAATTAAAATTTTTTGCATACCTATTTTGTTAGAAAGCAAAAAGAGATTGCCATTGATACACAATAAAGTTTTTATTCTCAAATTTCAAAGGAGAGTTTTTTTTGTCATTGTCACTTGACTCTAAGAGACATTTTAGAAATGTATATTCAGTTTTTCTTTCTTTTTTTTTTTGAGATTTGAGAGACAGAAACCAGACTATGGTGGTCATGCCCTATGATATAAATAATTCTTTAATTTTGTGGCTCAACATAATTGGAAATAATCAATATTGGAAAGGTAATCTCACTATGACAATTCCATACAGATGAGTAAACTTGTATGGGTAATAATAACTTACTGCCTCAGAGGTTAAATGCACATCAGTGTAAGCAAGTGTAATTTTCATAATTAAAAATTGCAGCTTTATTTTACATTTTTAATGGAGATGGAAATAGTAAATAGAGGTAATTAGATGAATACTATGGTCCAGTGATTTCTACTTGGATTGTAGCTCTGTTTGAATTTTCTGATGCTCTTTCCAGTATCTCAGATGGCCTCAGGTTGTCAGATGGCTTCAGGTAGCTGGTATTGGAATACATTTTTTTATTTAGTCCACAGGTGATCAGGTGTGAACAGCTCTGCAAAAATACTTTCTTCACACTTGACAGATGTGTGGGGCTTTGTAGAGTATAAATGGTATCTGGTGAAACAGTGTTGCTATGGAAGGTACTTTGCAATAAAGGACACGGATTAAACCAGTTAGATTTAATTATATGAGTTCTTGTTCAAGCATTCTGTAGACTCTTAAGAGGTTATTTAGCACAAAGGTGGGAAATGAAGGCTGTGTTACTAGTCACTGAAATGAGTATCAGTGTTATCTGGTTGCTCTGGGTAGTATTCTATAATTAGTTAGGTATAATATTTTGGAAAAAAATTACAGGCATGGCTTAGAATATGAGATAATAGATATTTATTAAATATTAGACTCCCATTTTTTTCTGAAAATGAATAGCTATAATAACATCAACAAATACAAATGTACAGAATATTGTTTTTTTCTGGAAGTTGATTCATAAAAGCATGAAAGGTATTTAAAGACATAAGGCATAATTGTGGATATGAAAGTTTTTAAAATTTGGCCAGGCATGGTGACTCATGCCTGTAAGCCCAGCACTTTGGGAGGTCGGGGCACATGGATCACGAGGTCAAGAATTCAAGACCAACCTAACTAACATGGTGAAACCCCGTCTCTACTAAAAGTCCAAAAATTAGTCAGGCATGGTGGCGCACATCAATAATCCCAGCTACTCAGGTGGCTGAGGCAGGAGAATCCCTTAATCAGGGAGGTGGAGTTTGCAATGAGCTGAGATCTAGCCACTGCACTCCAGCCTGGGCAACAAAGCAAGACTCCATCTCAAAAAAAAAATAATAATAATTGGGGATGCAAAATAACTATATATCACAAATTACTTTATTGTATATAATTTGCACTGGGGAATAGTCTTTACCTACATGTCTTTGGGTGTTTAAATTGTCAGATTATGTTCAGATTCAATGAATAGACCAAAATTTTATTTTTTAAAATTAAATCTCATCTCTTATTTTGAAAAATCTTTTGGTGAAACTGTTTATATTATGCTTATTGTAAATATAATGCCTCATTTCAAAGACTCTTGGGGCCCATCAGGCTTTGCAGGGCATGTTTGAGGAATGTATATTGTTCATCATACCCAAACTAGAATGTGTAGCAGAATCTCCATTTGAGAAGAATTAATGAAAACATCTTGACATTGTGATTATGGACATCTGTCTTTGTTTACATTCATCTCAACTTAATGCAGAAAATGTCAAAGAAAGAATGTGGGGGGTGAAAATTGTGTATCTTTTGGTTTTACTTTCATTGCGTAGCACAAAGGATGAAAAGGCGCTGTGCTTCTTGTGTGGTAAGCGTTTAGCTAACTGATGCATAAAACAAACAGAGCTGAAAGGAAATGTTTTATTGCCCCATTCTGGACCATATGGATTTTTGATGTTTTGTTATTGTTGTTTTTGTTGTTTAAATGATTTGAAATGTCTGTAACTTCACCAAAAACTGGATCTGTACCAACACAGAACTTTGTCTTAAAACATCTTACAATTTTTGCTTATTCTCTTGCCAAGAAAAAGAAGTCACACATGTTTGGATAGGATTAGAGAATCCAGAGAACTGAAAATAAGAAGGACAATATTTTCATTAAAATACTTTAATTTTTTTGTCCCATTGCAATAAAGACAAATAGAAAATAGAAAATACTTTGATGAAAAACATAACCACACAAAGTAATCTGACTATTCAAATGAAACTACAAATATCCTTGGTTAATATATATTTATGTATTATATATATATATATATTTTAATATATTTTTAACAGGATATTTATAATATTGAAGTATGTCCTTGTTTTATCAGTACAAATGGATAGCAACACTCACATTTTGTTTTAGACATGCATAATTGTCTCTAATTATATGTAATTGTCATATACAGTTGTATTCTTAATATGTATGCTTCCAAAATCAGCTTGCATTTTGGCTGACTCTTATTTTTCAGATAAATCTGAAATCCAGAGCATTTTTATACTAGTGTACATTATCTTAATTCAATTAGGAGATGCAAGCAAACTCCAGTTTCAAACATATATGCATACAACCTTGCAATTCTTTCTTTTTCATGTATTTTAATGCTGTAGAGTTTACCATAAATTCTTCTGTTCAATTAATGTTTAATGAAAAAATGAGGGGGTAAGTTTTGAATTCTTACACTGAAATTCAATTTTAGGATGACTCTGTTAATATTTCATGCAATAATTGGTCTTAATATAAAGAGATATTATTTTCTATTTTAGAAATAATTTACTGATGTCTTCCTGTGTTAAAAAATATATTAGCATTCTTGGCCAGGCATGGTGGTTCATGCCTGTAATCCCAGCACTTTGGGAGGCCAAGGCGGGGGAATCACCAGAGGTCGGAGTTTGAGACCAGTCTGACCAACATGGAGAAACGCCATCTCTACTAAAAATACAAAAATTAGTTTGGTGTAGTGGCACATGCCTGTAATCCCAGCTAACTCGGGAGGCTGAGGCAGGAGAATCACTTGAATCCAAGAGACAGAGGTTGTAGTGAGCCAAGATTGAGCCATTGGACTCCAAACTGGGCAACAACAGCAAAACTCCTTCTCAAAAAAAAAAAAAAAAAAAAAAATATATATATATATATATATATATATATAGGCATTCTTACCATCCCCTCCCCAAGCATGTCCTTTTTCTCTAACTTACCAATATTGTTTGCTGCAGAGTTTGGTTAAGGCAATATTTGGTGTTTACATTTCTGTGTTTATTTATGAACATCTGGTTAACCACTGACGTATGTTGATTAGTGTTAGAGGCACGACAACAGCATCAGCCTCACCTGGCAGCTTTTCAGTTTAAGTAGTAAGTCTGGAAGACATTCCTAGAATTTAAATTGGAATCTACACATTAGCAAGATTTCCAAGGTATGCTTTTGAAGATTCTGATTTAGTAGATCTTAAGTATGACTTGAGATCAAAATTATCTAAATATCTCCAAAAATGTCTTAAATGATGCCAATGCTCTGATTCCCCAAATACCCTTTGTAGCAAAAATGTAGGAAACCATAATTACCTTTTATTTTTGTGTAACATTTTCTAACAACTACATTAAAATTGTCTTTTTTGTATTTTTTAAATAAATATCTGTCAATAATTCAGGCCTCTATTTTCTGACAGAACTCAAAGTTGCATATATAGTCAAATGTACCATGTTAGAGATCTTTCTTCTTTTTTCCCCTTCCCTTTGGAAAAAAAGACCCTTGCAATTTTATATTGGCCCTTCTCTTCTGATTTAGAAAGGTTGAGCTTCACATCAGACTCTGCTGTAGGCATAGGTCACCATTAACTAGCATCAGAACCTGGACAGCCATAGAATTTATGGGACATGGTGAATATATGAAAACCCTCTTTCAAAAAGCAAGACAAAAGTGTCAATAATGAAACTAAAATATAAAACTTACATTGTTTCTTCTGTAGTTTCATTTATCTCTCTCTGTCTCTCTTTCTCGTTGTCATGGTATCTTTTTAAGTGTTCTTTTGATGTCATTCTAAGTTTAAAAAATGAGATTATTCACATAAATTTTTACTGTTCATCTTCATATTATGCAATGCCTGCTTTAAACATATATATAATAGCTTGTAACTCATGTGAGGAATCACCAAAGTTACTTAAATTTTATTGCATCATTTGTAAACTCACATAAATCTCATTCAGGTAAGTAACATGAAAAAGTAGAATTCCTTGATCATTCTTGTTTCTTAGAATGTGATTAACTTTTCATGCTTTCTCTCTCCCTTTCTAACTCCGTGTGTGTGTGTGTGTGTGTGTGTGTGTGTGTGTGTGTGTGTGTGTGTGTGTGTGTAGATCATGTCCCCACTGTATTGCCCAGGCTAGTCTCAAACTCCTGCCCTTAAGGGATCCTCTTGCCTCTGTGTCCCAAGGTGCTGGGACGACAGGCATAATCTACCATGGGTGGCATTTTATGTGCTTTCAAAACAAGTGCTGGTTCAAAAGGATTTGTGTTGCTTCTCAGGCTGTCAGTGCCCCACTTAATCATTTATCCATCACAATTACCTTGCACCAGCTTGTGGTCTGGCCAAACTCCAGTGCCTCTTGTGACCTCCAGAACTGTGTGCTCCTGAGGCATGTAGAATTCTATATACAAAATGGAATGTTACAGAATTGTGAACACATATTGCACATATATATTCTCCTTATGTACATAGACATTCAATGTCCTATAGGGTGTCACTTACAAAAGGTCAAATATAGAATTATTAAGAATTTCAGAGCCGGGCGTGGTGGCTCACATCTGTAATCCCAGTACTTTGGGAGGCTGAGGCAGGCAGATCACGAGGTCAGGAGTTCGAGACCAGTCTGACCAACATGGTGAAACTCCGTCTCTACTAAAAATACAAAAATTAGGAATGTTGGCATGCGCCTGTAATCCCAGCTATTAGGAGGCTGAGGCAGGAGAATCACTTGAACCCAACAGGTGGAGGTTGCAATGAGCCAAGATCATACCACTGTACTCTAGCCGGGACAACAGAGAGAGACTGTATGTCACACACATACACACAAAAAGACAAAGCAAATGAAAAATCAAGCAACAAAGATTATAGCTATGATCTTAAAGGAAAATTTCCAGGGGCATTCAGACTTGAACATTTTTCTTAGCAGTGACACTATGATATTATCTATTACAAATTTACATTATTTAGAATTCCTTGTAGTGAATCTTCTTTGTTTAACCTACTCATCTAATAAAAGATTTAATAATAATTTGGATATATAATTTAATAATAATAATTGGGATATATAACAGTTTGAATTTAGAAAATGAATTTATATAATTTGTAAGTAAAATAATTCTTAATCATATACAATTTTGTCATTCATATACAGCCTTGTATAGTTCAAAATACAATGAAAACAATTATTTTAATGAAATTTTAAAATCAACAAAGGTAGACATAGTCAACACTATGCCTCTACTTCTAACAGAGCAATATTCTTCCTCTCATTATAGTTATTAAAAATTTATGATCATGATTTTTCTGCATTTATTATAATGTTCAAAAAGCACTCAGTATTTTTCAATAAATCATATGAAATGATCATTTCAACCACTTTATTATCTTGACTACATAGAAGCAATAGGGAAATATTTAAAATATATAACAACTTCTTGCCCAACAATGACAGGCACTGACTTTAAACAAGATTTAAGATGGAGCCAGTATATACAGGTTCAGTATCATCTGCAGATCCAGCATTTAAGGAATGAGGCAGAATATTAGTTTAGGAATAATGCAGATTACTTTCAGGAAAAAAGTGTCCTTAGACCAATAAAATATATGCATTAATAAAGAGCCTAGGAGACCTAAGTAACAGACTCTGGTTTGCAGGTTTAGGAAAAGCATATATTACATTTCCACTGTGAATATGGTCTACATTTCCTCTTAACTGTATACCTTAAACATGAGAACAGTGTTACGGAATTGTGGCATCCAGCATTAATTTGCTGATCAAAAGTATAATTTTAAAATATTTTTATAGTGAAAATAAAACATTAATTGAATACAACTAAATGATAGAATAAAATGAACACTGTATTTTTTCTTTAAAATTTGTAACTCTGTTTCCTTACTTATGGAAAAAACAGAAATTGTAAATCTAACTTACATAAACTGCAGAAAAACTAAGTACATTATTTTGCCATTTTAGTTATTTATGCTATGCTTATATAAGGTGAATAACAAATTTCCAAATGGCTAAAAGTTTTGACTCAATTATGCTATGATCAAACTTAATAAATAAAAAATGTCATCTAATTCTATGAACATGTTTTTTTCAACCCTGTTTCATTTAACTTTATATATTTATCTGTTCCTCAGTTAAATCAGACATAAGTGATACAATGTTATATACAACTATCATATCAAATATGTTCTATCATTATTTATTGCAAATGATTCCTCAGTTTAACCTTTTTTTAAGGCTTTGTGTAACAAAGAAACACTTAACTGTGTTTAAGTAAAAGGAACATCTGTCAACATAGTATATCTTCCCTTAGGGATAAACAGCTGTTGCAGTTTGTTGCTCAGTAACTAAGTTACCTGGTGTGGCATGAACAAACACATTTGGGATTTCATGTTTCTTCCTGCAATGACTTTTCTGAATTACCACTCCCCATTTAAAATACATGCTAATGTTATATATGTAATAGGACTTATGTATTTTAAGTGAATTCTTGGCAAACAGAAATAATTATGTTTGACTTTATGGTAGCTGCTGAAGATTCCAATAACTATTTTTGCTGAGCTCTTTCAATAGGTCTTCCTCTACATGTGTTTCAATTGATGAATAACCTCACAAGAGTTTTTCTGACAAAATCTTATCATCAATGTAATTGCAATTAATTATATAGATCAGATATGCCACATGAATGGATTTAAATTGCAAAGAGAAAGCAAATTTTTTGACATTTTGATAATTCGACAATAGTTTGCAAATAAACACTTGAACACAGATAGCTATGGAAATGTTCTACTCTAGGTTTTATTCTGTTTCACAATCATATCAAATATATTGCAGCAATATGTGGCACAGCTAGTAGCAGAAAGAATCCAATTTAACTTGGAAATATCTTCACAGAACATTGTTAGTATTCACAGCACACATATGCAACCCATAAAGAAGAAACACATAAACAAAATCAAACAGTGAACCAAAACCTGAAAGATGCAATAGAATTTAACAAGTCCTTAAATTACTACAAAGCTTAGAAGTAATTAGACATTTCATTGTTTTTGTTTTTAGTGTTTGAGGCAAATTTCTGAGCATGACTATTTTTTCTCAAAAGATACAAATTAAAACACCTGCTCAGTTGCCTTCTGATACCAGTGGATTATTCAAGATAAGGAGAACATTTCTTCACAGGATAGCATAAAATAAGCAAATATTTGAGATCTATGTTGCCCTGTGAGTTTGGTGGCAAGGGCATCTGATGGACATATGATGAAGCCTATGCTTTCCACTGTGCTAGAGTAGTAAATTTATTTGTCCCTGGTAGGGGAGTTTCATGCATTCTGCAAACATCAATTTATTAAACTGTGTCTGGCTACCATGTTAATTTCTCCATATCATTAATTAATGTTATCATTAATGAAATGATATATGTGTATATTTACTTCTATGTCATTTTGTGCTTGCTAAGTGCAACTCCACATAAGAAATTGTTTTTAATGTTTTATCAGCTTAGTACTAAGAGTTTTATTTCCATTTTAGGAATTCATTTTGACCTCTCTATTAGAAATAATAATCATGTCCCAAATTTTTAATTTTCCTTTGGTGGCCAGGAAAACTTTCAGCTGCTGTTTGTTATTTATTTTAATTTGCATATTCCCATTTTTTGGCCTCAAACAAAGACATAATAGAAACAAATAAATAATAGCATGTTGTCTATCATCAACGGAGGTTGGTGGATACTTCACTCTGGTGAATTCCTGACTTACCCCACTAGGAATCTTGGAAAATGTAAAATTTGGCAAATATTGGTGTTTTTATTTTTGACAAATCTTGTCTTGGGAAGATACAGAACTTTGTCTAACACTTTGAGCTATAAATAACACAGTTTTAATGCTGGATGTTAAATGTGCAACCACATTAAGATACCTAAAAAAATTGAAATTTATAAATGGTACTTCCTATAACATGATTATGATCTATGGAATTAATGATCATAAATTAGGTAGCCCCAGTTTGTTTTCTTAGGCACTTTAAATCACTTGGAAAGCTCTTAGCCTGATATACCTAGTTGTACTTCATGTATTCAGGTCATAGTCTCATAGTTAATGATTTGTGGAAGCCATTTACTGTTTAGCACAAGATTATAACTATTAACTTTCCAAAAGTTTATTTGTTTTGAAAATTCTTTTTGCTTTGAAGATCTTTTAAGGTATCTAGATTGGGTTAAAAATCTATTAATTGTTGTAGAAGAAACACTCAAGAGTGCTTTGTCTGTTATTTCAAAGTGATCTGCTAGGACTGATGAGAGCAGAGAGAACTAATCACAAAACAGGATTCCATTTAAATAGATTCTGCAACTACCAGCACCTACTAGAAAGCAAAGTGAACTATAAAAACATGGTTTTTGATAGTAGACTGCTGGGTTTCTAAGTCTATCACTCTCTCGTGGTTAGATGGGGGACATTTCTAACCTTGATGAGACTTCATTTTTCTCAACACAAAACGGATATAGTAAGAGTTAATTAGCAGGACTTCTTTGTGTTGTTAATCAAGATAACATGAAATTCATAGCATAAAAAGAGCACTTGACAGAATAATTTTCATCAGAATGCTTAAGGCATGTTAAAAATTATAAAGTATAGACTTTCCTCAATAGTTTGCATAGTTACTGGGGTTTTTGTATGACTTAATCCATGTTTTTTGAAGCCAAGGGTAATTGTGTTAACATGTCAGTTTATAGCAGATAGAAGTACTTCTGTATGTTAAATGTCAATATTAGACAGATAAACAAGACAGAAAATTAACAAGCATATCCAGGACTAGAACTCAGACCTGGAACAAGCAAACCTAATAGACATTTACAGAACTGTCCACCGCAAATCCACAGAATATACATTCTCCTCAGCACCACATTGTGCCTACTCTAAAATTGACCACATAATTGGAAGTAAATCACTCCTCAGCAAATGCAAAAGAACGGAAATCATAACAAACAGTCTCTCAGACCACAGTGCAATCAAGGTAGAACTCAAAATTCAGAAACTAACTCAGAACCACACAGTTTCATGGAAACTGAACCACTGGCTCTTGAATGTTGACTGGATAAACAATGAAATGAAGGCAGAAATAAAGATGTTATTCGAAACCAACGAGAACAAAAACACAACATACCAGAATCTCTGGGACACATTTAAAGCAGTCTCTAGAGGAAAATATATAGCAATAAATGCCCACATGAGAAGCAAGGAAAGATCTAAAATCGACACACTGTCATCAAAATTGAAAGAGCTAGAGTAACAAGATGAAACAAACAAACAAACAAAAAAACAAAAACAAGCAGAAGACGAGAAATAACTAAGATCAGAGCAGAACTGAAGGAGATAGAGACACAAAAAATCCTTTAAAAAATCAATAAATCCAGGAGCTGGTTTGTCGAAAAGA
Organism: Cebus imitator; assembly: GCF_001604975.1. NCBI lineage: Eukaryota > Metazoa > Chordata > Mammalia > Primates > Cebidae > Cebus > Cebus imitator. The sequence continues at coordinate 1,985,155 of NW_016107499.1, read as the reverse complement.
TCAACAAACTAGACCACTAGCCAGATCAATAAAAAAGAAAAGAGAGAATAATCAAATAGATGCAATAAAAAAAGATAAAAGGGATATCACCACAGATTCCACAGAAATACAAACCATCATCAGTGGTTATTACAAACAACTCTATGCACACAATGTAGTAAACCTGGAAGAAACGGATAAATTCCTGGACACTTGCCTCCTCCCAAGCCTAAACCAGGAAGAAGTTGAAACCCTGAATAGACCAATAACAAGGTCTGAAGTTGAGGTAGCAATTACAAGGCTACCATGCAAAAAAAGCCCAGGTCCAGATGGGTTCACAGCTGAATTCTACCAGACATACAAAGAGGAACTGGTAACATTCCTTCTCAAACTATTCAAAACAATCCAAAAAGAGGGAATCCTTCCCAAATCATTTTATGAGACCAACATCATCCTGATACCAAAACCCGGCAGAGACTCAGCAAAAAAAGAAAACTTCAGGCCAATATCCATGATGAACACAGATGCAAAAATCTTCAATAAAATACTGGCAAACCGATTGCAATAGCACATCAAAAAGCTTATCCACCATGATCAAGTAGGATTCATCCCAGGGATGCAAGGCTGGTTCAATATACGCAAGTCTATAAACGTAATTCGCCACGTAAACAGAACCAAAGACAAAAACCACATGATTATCTCAATTGATGCAGAGAAGGCCTTTGACAAAATTCAACAGCCCTTTATGCTAAAAACCCTCAATAATCTAGGTATTGATGGAACGTATCTCAAAATAATAAAAGCTGTTTACGACAAACAAACAGCCGATATCATACTGAATGTGCAAAAACTGGAAGCATTCCCTTTGAAATCTGGCACTAGACAAGGATGCCTTCTCTCACCACTCACATTCAATATACTATTGGAAGTTTTAGCCAGAGCAATCAGACAAGAAAAAGAAATAAAGAGTATTCAAATCGGAAAGGAGGAAGTCAAATTGTCTCTATTTGCAGATGACATGATTGTATGTCTAGAAGACCCTATCGTCTCAGCCCAAAATCTCCTGAAACTGATAAGCAACTTCAGCAAAGTCTCAGGATACAAAATCAATGTGCAGAAATCACAAGCATTCCTATACACCAATAACAGACTTAAAGAGAGCCAAATCAAGAACGAACTGCTATTCACAATTGCTACCAAGAGAATAAATTACCTAGGAATACAACTAACAAGGAACGTAAAGGACCTCTTCAAGGAGAACTACAAACCAGTGCTCAGCGAAATAAGAGAGGACACAAACACATGGAGAAACATTTCGTGTTCATGGTTAGGAAGAATCAATATCGTGAAAATGGCCATACTGCCCAAAATAATTCACGGATTCAACGCTATCCCCATCAAGCTACCAATGACCTTCTTCACAGAACTGGAAAAAGCCACGTTAAACTTCATATGGAACCAAAAGAGAGCCCTCATAGCCAAGTCAATTCTAAGCAAAAAGAACAAAGCGGGAGGCATCACACTACTGGACTTCAAACTACACTACAAGGCTACAGTAATAAAAACAGCATGGTACTGGTACCAAAACAGAGATATAGACCAATGGAACCGAACAGAGGCCTTGGAGACAATGCCACACATCTACAACCATCCAATCTTTGACAAACCTGACAAAAACAGGCAATGGGGAAAGGATTCCCTGTTTAATAAATGGTATTGGGAAAACTGGCTAGCCATGTGCAGAAAGCAGAAACTGGACCCCTTTCTGACACCTTACACTAAAATTAACTCCAAATGGATTAAGGACTTAAACATAAGGTCTAGCACCATAAAAACCCTAGAAGAAAATCTAGGCAAAACCATTCTAGACATAGGTATAGGCAAGGACTTCATGACTAAAGCACCAAAAGCATTGGCTATAAAAGCCAAAATAGACAAATGGGACCTAATCAAACTCCACAGCTTCTGCACAGCAAAAGAAACAGTCATTAGAGTGAACCAGCAACCAACAGAATGGGAAAAAATTTTTGCAGTCTACCCATCTGACAAAGGGCTGATATCCAGAATCTGCAAAGAACTAAAGCAGATTTACAAGAAAAAAACAAGCCCATTCAAATGTGGGCAAAGGATATGAACAGACACTTTACAAAAAAAGACATACATGAGGCCAACAAACATACGAAAAAATGCTCATTATCACTGGTCGTTAGAGAAATGCAAATGAAAACTACATTGAGATACCATCTCACACCAGTTAGAATGGCGATCATTAAAAATCTGGAGATAGCAGATGCTGGAGAGGATTTGGAGAAATAGGAAGACTTTTACACTGTTGGTGGGAGTGTGAATTAGTTCAACCATTGTGGAAGACAGTGTGGCGATTCCTCAAGGACCTAGAAATAGAACTTCCATTTGACCCAGCAATCCTATTACTGGGTATATATCCAAAGGATTATAAATCGTTCTACTATAAGGACACATGCACACGAATGTTCATTGCAGCACTGTTTACAATAGTAAAGACCTGGAACCAACCCAAATGCCCATTGATGATAGACTGGACAGGGAAAATGTGGCACATATACAGCATGGAATATTATGCAGCCATCAAAAACAATGAGTTCGTGTCCTTTGTAGGGACATGGATGAACCTGGAAACCATCATTCTCAGCAAACTGACACAAGAACAGAAAATCAAACACCACATGTTCTCACTTATAGGCAGGTGTTGAATAATGAGAACACATGGGAGGGGAGCATCACACACTGGTGTCTGTTGGAGGGAAATAGGGGAGGGACGGTGGGGGGTGGGAAGTTGGGGAGAGATAGGGTGGGGAGAAAGGCAGCAAATCACACTGCCATGTGTGTACCTACACAACAGTCTTGCATGTTCTTCACATTTACCCCAAAACCTAAAAGTGCAATTAAAAAAAAATAAATAAATAAATCTGACTTCAAATTTCATTGTGTTTCTCAATCAGGCTACTGTGATAACACTTCTGACATTTATTTCCTTATTTTGCTATTGAGTATTGTATTAGTCCATTTTCACACTGCTGTAAAGACATGTCCAATATTTGGTAATTCATAAAAGCAAGAGTTTATTTTATTAATCTTTTTTTTGTGAGACTGAGTCTCGCTCTGTCACCTAGGCTGGAGTGCAGTAGCCTGATCTCAGCTCACTGCAAGCTCTGCCTCCCAGGCTCAAGCAATTCCCTAGCCTTAGCCTCCCTCATAGCTGAGATTACAGGTGTGTACCACCACGCCTGGTTAATTTTTGTATTTTTAATAGTAATGGTGTTTCATCATGTTGGCCAAGCTGGTCTTGAACTCCTGACCTCTGGTGATCTGCCTGTCTTGGTCTCCCAAAGTACTGGGATTACAAACATGAGTCACCACACATGGCCAGAAAGAGGATTAGGTTTAACGTAGACTATTATAATAGCTACTATATGAATAGAGAAGTTGATAACATTGGCAGTCTAAGATAAGAACAAATTCCAATTATATATTGACATAAATGAAAATAACCTTAGTATTTAAATACATCCTTACAATATATGTTTAATAGATTTAGTCCCAAAGGGGTTAAATTTCTTTCACACGATTACAAGCTAAATGAAAGAATATACCTTAGAATAGTTATATTTAATTTTAGATCCTCCTTTAGAGCTATTCCAGTGAAACCATTAAATCCCTTAGGTGGCCAGTTACAATTTTTTTAAGATTAAAGCTTATCATAAATTACAGTAGAATATCGTTTTCAGGAACATTTCATAAAGCCAATTTCAAAGTTATGAATTTGTTACTATCTCCTGAAATTTTATGCTCTAAATTAAAATCTCAAAACTCTAAAGTATGTATAAAATCCTATACATTAGAATGCCTCATGATTTGAACTAAAATTGATCATCTGAAAGTTTCAGTCAGTACTTTAATTGTTGCTGAAATAACATTAAATTTTAGATGTGCTTAATAAAATATAGTAACTTTTCATTGTGATTAGAGTTTAATAATGTATTATTTATCTACCTATCTACTTTATTAAACATAATCATAGGCTTAAACGTTCAAGGAATATCCCTGTGAAGTATCATGAATTACTTTGTAAGAGAAAGTAATATGGCTCATGGCTACTGCCCAGCTTATAATAGTCCACTTCTAAAGCAAAAATTCATTCAACTGACAAAATATTTGATGGCTATGTCTTCATGCAGTGAACATAGATAATTGATTCCAATTCTTGCCTATTGTAGGGAAGTCTGTCAGAAATCATCAAATAAGTTCAGAGTTTCTGACATATAATTAAGTAATATTTTAAAATACTTTTTTACTTAACAAAATGCAAAAAGAAATTCTGACTGAATTCCACAATAGACTGGCAATTCCTGTCCCTAGAAAAAAGGATGTTGAGTGCAGCCTCTGCCCTCTAATGGGGTACCAGTTGTGCATGAGCTGCAGAGATTTTGCTTTGAGAGAACAGGCAAACTCTAATTACCAAATAATCAGCACTACTGCTGTGCAGGAACACCCAAGTAATTGTGAATTCTCACATACTGGCAGAAGACTGGCAACAACATAAATAGTATTTTAGTAAGAACTATGAACAGTCAAGTTGGCTCCTCATCCAGTTCTAGAAATTTCATCACATTTTTATTTCAAAGAATAACATGGATTTAGTTATTTCATTTCCTTCTCACAATTCAAAACACAAAACAAATCGTGCCATTCCAAAAGTAACCTAATGTCTTAACTCATTCTAACATTAACACAAAATTCCAAGTCTAAAGTCTCACCTGAGACAAGGCAAGTCCCTTGTGCCTATCAACCTGTAAAATCAAAAATGAGTTAGTTATTTCCAAGATAGAGTGAGAGTATAGGCATTGGGTAAATGTTCCCCTTCTGAAAGGGAGAAACTGGCCAACTCAGGTTATGAGTTGGCTACAGGCCCCATGCAAGTCTGGAACCCAGCAAAGCAGTTACTCAGTCTTAAAGCTTCAAAAGAATCCCTTTTGACTCCATGTCTCACATGCAGGTCACAGTAATGCAAAGGACTGGCTCCCAAGGCCTTGTGCAGCTCTGCCTCTGTGGCTCTGCTGGATACAGGCCCTGCAGCTGCTTTCACAGGCTGGTGTTGAGTGCCTGTGGCATTTGCAGATGGATGGTACAAGCCAAACCATATTACTGTCTTTGAGAAATGTCATTACCGCTATGGAAATGGACTAACACAGATGAAGTTTGGAAAGATACTTCTTACAGTCAAGAACACTACTGAAGCCACATAAAAATTTTAAATTATGTGATATTAAAAATAACATGATACAGTTTTAAAATCACTTTTAATGACGGTCTTGCTGCCTTACATGCAAAACTGTTTAGTGTTCCATAAATTTGAGGATTATATTTTCCATTAAACATGAATCATGTCTTTCCACATATGAATTCAATGAAGAGCAGTAGCACACTAAGATTTTTTTTTTATTTATCAATTACTTTCCTCAATATAAAGTAAGATAAATGGACAAAGAGTTACTTATTAACATTGATTGTGCTGATATGGAAATACAAATATTAGTACAAATTATCAAATAGGTATTTTATTATATTTACCTGGGAATAGACTTTAAACTTTCACAAATGAATATAAAAATACAAACAAACAAGAAGTAAGTAGGCGTTGATATATATAACTATGCATTCATTGATTCATTAAAATGCTGTATCTTTCCTGTGATTCAATGTAGACACTGGATTACATATGACTGTATGTTCCAAGTATGCACGTGTCTAACATCAGTTACAACAGTTTACATATATGAAGAGTTCAATGTAAACAGACATGTTTATGATTAAACCAGTAACCAAAAAATCATCATAATAATCTTTCAACTTGTTGTTTAAATAGGCACTCTGGGATTGAATTTAGGTTTTATTCTCTATTATAAATAAAATTTAAAAAATTGATTTCTAGTCTACAAATATGCATTGGTTATAATCTTTTACTATGAGGTTTAATTGATTTCCAGTAGAGACCAGAAGACGGAAGGAATGGAGATTAATGATAATGATGATAAAAATTATCTTAATATTAAACAAGTATTCCTAGGTATATACATATAAGTAAAACCATGTTGTTTTTTTTTTTTAAAAGACTAACATATTGCAGTGGAGTGAAAATATGCTGCTGTTACATATGAATTATGTTATTCTGTAATATATTCTGTGTGAGTTCAGTTTCCATTTATTTTGTTATAGGTGCAGAAAAGTCAGTGGGTTCAGTCATGCCAGATAAAATGTAATCAAAGGTAATAATGAATCAAGATTACTTTTCATAAACACATCTTTAAATCAACCTGATATCTCTTTGAAACCCAACATCTCATATAAATTTAAACATCTTTTTTCTTGCCTTCTTCTTTTCATAGACAAAGGAAGCAATTTTTAAAAATTTCTGTTAGCAATTCTTAGATATATAGGCTCTATTTTCTTCAGAATCAGAGTACATAATTAAATTTCTTAAATTACAAATTTAGGTTATAAATTTAATAAATTTTTCTTCTAGTTGTTGGTAAAATATTGAGAATAATAAAAAATTAAGAAGGAATAAGTCTGAAAATTGTAAGCATAGATATTGTGAAGCATTAAAAACACAAACAAAACAGATAATTTAGTCTAAAAATTAACTTTTTTCTCTGGATTTAATGATTTTAGAACATGACACTTGCTAACCTAAATGAAGAAGATTAATTGAAAAGATACCTAAAGTGAATTTTTAAATAATTTGGAAAATAACCAGCATATGATATCTCATGGCTCATATATAGCTAGAATGAAACATTTAAGCCTATTTTGTAAAACATAAATAAACCAAAAACAGGAGATTAATCTTTGGCTTAAAAACATTGGATATAAAGAGACATTTATGCAGCTAAAAAAACATGAGTATTTATTGTTTGTGAAGAGTTTTTGTTTCAGAATTAAGTGAAGTTTATGAAGATGGCATATGACTTATTTACTTGGTTATGCTTACTTTACCAACTTTCATTGTGACAATTTTTCTTCAAATTGTTTCCATGGAAATTATAAAACATAAAAATATATTTAGTATAATTAAAATCCCTACAAATATGTTCTTTTAAGTAATCAATTTGTATTTAAATGAGAAATAAAATTATATACATTTATCATGTGCCAACATGGTGTTTTGAAATGCATATACATTGTTGAAAACCTAATTTGTGCTCACTTACATATGCATTACCTGATATATTTATCGTGTCTGTGTGTGTGTGTTTGGTGAAAATACTTAAAATTTAGTAGTGATTTTCAAGTATACAAAACATTGTGATTGCCTGTATTTGTCACGTTGTACAATATGGTTTTGAATTTATACTTCCTCTCTGACTGAAATTTTGTGTTCTTTCCTACCCTTCTCCCTCTGATCTTAGTAACCAATGTTGTACTCTTTCCTTCTATGAGTGAAACTTCTAAAACTTCCCCATCTAAATGAATTTGCCTTTCTGTGCATAGTTTATATTGTATAACATAATGTCCTCCAGGTTCATCCACATTGTAAGAAATGATAGAATTTCTTTCTTCTGTAAGGTGAAATAGTATTTCATTGTGTATATGTATCACATTTTTTTTAATCCTATGATAGATACTTAGGCTGATTCCATTTCTTGGCTACTGTGAATAATGCTGCAATAAATATCTCTTCAAAATATTAATTTCATTTCCTCTAGATATATACCCAGTATTCAGATTGCTGGGTTATATGTTAGTTCTGTTTTTATGTTTTGAGGAAATAACTTGCAGTTTTTCATAATAGCTTAACTAACTTACATTGTCACCAACAACATGCAACTGTTCTCTTTTCTCCATATCCTTGCCAGCACTTTTTATTTTCCATTTTTTGATTATAAAACAAATTGTTAACAAGGGTGAGATAATATTAGGATTCTAATTTGCATTTTATCATGATTAGTGATGTTGAGTGTTTTTTATACACCTGTTTACCATTTATGTCTTGTTTTGAGGAAAATATATTCAACTCCTTTGTCTATTTTTGTAATTGTGTTGTTTTCTCTCTGTAGAGTTGAGTTTCTTATATATTCAGAATACTAACTCATTGTCAGATATATAGTTGGCACATATATTTCCCATTATGTAGGTTGTGTCTTCACTTTGCTGATTGTTTCCTTGGCTGTGCAGTAACTTTTCAGTTTGATGTAATCTCACTTGTATATATTTTTCTTTTTTTGTCTGTATTTTTTGGGTTATATCAAAAAAATAATTGCCCAGACCGACACCATGGATCGCTTCCCATTTTCTTCTAGTAGTTTTATGGTTTCAGGTCATGGGTTTAGGTGTTTAATCCATTTTGAGTTAATTTGTATATGGGGTGTGAGATTAGGGCTTAATTTCATTCTTCTGCATGTAGATAACCAGTTTTACCAAAACTGTTTATTAAAGAAAATGTCAATTCCCTATGGTTTGCTCTTGGCACCTTTGTCTAAAATCAATTGACAAATGTTTTGATTTATTTCTGGGGTCTCTATTCTGTTCTAATGGTCTACGTGTATGCTTTTGTGCCACTACTATACTATTTTGATTACCATAGCTTCATAGTATATTTTGAAGTTAGGTAGTATGATACCTTCAGCTTTTTTTGTTTTTGCTTAGGCTTGCTTTGGCTACTTAAATATGGAGAAAGTAGTACATTCTATTCTCCCTTTATATGAAATATGTTCTTATTCCAGTGATTACATGGACCATTCCCTTTTGAATAAAGTAAGATCCATGGACTGTGAACAGCAGTATCAGCTGTTAGTTTGTGAGAAATACAAAAGTTCAAGCCCTACCTCAGACTTTTGGAATCAGAATCTAAATGTTAACATGATGGCCAGTGGGACCTATGTACATTAAATTTTGAGCAGAACTGGAATGTGCAATAAGTTAAACTGTTGCTCTCAAAAGAAACGTTTTTTAAACTCTTAATTTTCAATTCTTCATTTTGTGGTGACAATGACAAAAGAGATGTGCGGTTTAACTGTGAACCTTGCAACATTTTTTGCATTAGTAAATTAATGAGAATTTATTATTATACCCACTGTGAGGCTTTTTTAAGTTTCAAACCATTTCATTTCAGCATATGAAAAAACATTGGCTATTTGCATAACAACTATAGTTTGTTTAGTTTATAGTAAAACAAGAAATGAAAATAATCAACAACAATATCAAATTTGAGAAAGCATGAGTGAAAAAAGTGTTCTAAGGTTTCGAAGTTGTTTGGGATTACATTAGTGATTGCATTATACTTTTTTTTTTTCAGTATAATACTTTATTTTCTATTGTATTAAATGAAAGCCAGGAAAAACATTATGCATTTTAATAAATTGAGTACTCATGTTGAAATTTTTAAGTTAAACAATAAAATAATAATAATGATCCAATTAGTAAACACAGAAATACACACACACACACACGCACACACACACACACACACACACACACAGACAGAGAGAGAGAGAGAGAGAGAGAGATTTGAGAGAAATATCAACTAACCCAAATGAAGGAAGGATAAGAAAGATAAAAAAAATCAAAAAAAAACAGAAAGTGAGTACTAAGTAAAAAGCCTGAAATAAAATCGTTGGAAAGTCCAAATTATAGTAACTGAAATAAATGCAAATGGCTAACAATACATTAGGAAGAAGATATTGTTATGCAGAAAGAATTTAAAAGAACTTGACAAAATCCAGCTATTTTAAAGGAACACCTAATAAAGGGATAAAGGTCAAAGATAGCCCAGGAAAACTTTAAGCACATAAAGTGAATGTAGCTATTTCAATATTAGATAGAAAGGTTATTAAAAATAATGAGACATTTAATTCCGCAGGTAAATATTACAAATATAAATTTTTATGACCTTAAATGCAAAAGCTCAGAGAGTAAGGCTGTTATTAACCTAAGCTTCCCAAGTTCTTAGAAGGATGGAAAAACAAATAAATAATAACAAGAATGCATTATGATTTTATGGCTGAAAGCTGATGCCTAGTTTACTTAAAGCATCATGCACAGTTAGCACACAGAGGGGACATTTCAGATTATCAACAAAGTAGATGAGCTAATGTAGAAAGCTGGAATAGATTTTAAAGCTTTTTGGATCAAAGACTTAGACCAGCCAACAGACTGATATGTGGCTGTTACCTGGAATTAATGCAGAGGATTATGGAAACAAGATAAACCAAGACAAAGATAAGATTGGGGGAAATATCTGAGGTTATGAATCTCTGAAATTAATAGAGAGAGATAATTTCCATGGCTATGATTTTTGTATTTTGTATCTGGACTATACATACTGTTTTTCTGTCAGCCTTTGTGGTTTATGAAGATATTCTGGGTAGTCATCACATGGACATGCTGATTAGGATGCATTCATTGGCACCTCTGTTTTTGGATTCTATAAGGTCAGTCAAACATATGGCCCCAACAGCTTATATTTATAAATTTTGCCAGTTTGGAAAATTGAACCTACACTGTAGACTAGGAAAAGACAGATTGCTTGAGCAACTCATAAGTATTTTGTACAGACCAGGGTACTGTACAATATTATCTTCTAATTTAATAGCCCAGTTTTCTCTGAGGCAGCCAGCTATGCTTAGAGTATTACAATGATGCAGACTACTGAGGTTTAAACATGAAAAATGCTGATATTGTTTTAAAAATGTCTAATAGCATAACAGGATTGAAATAAATCAAGCCTAGTTAGAAGTGTATGCAGCCTTGAATCTTACTAATGCATCTTTATTAGGCCTCTTCAGTTTGCCTTCACTTGGCAAAGCATGTATTATGTGTTTACACTCTCCTGTGTGTCGAGCTAATCCTAGCTCAATGAAAAATGTTGATAACTTGCAAATATTTTATTATAATGACATTTTGCTAAGTGTTCACACTGAAAATACATATTTACATATTACTTTGATTACTACCTAAAGGATTAGAATGAAGACAATATCAGTGGTTTATCCTCTCCCAGACTATGTTAAGCTCTATATATGTGGAAACACACAGCCTATTAAGAGCAAAGTTTTCATCTGCAGTTACCAGCCACAAACAAGAATTTTCAGCTGGAATCTTACATCTGGGAATTTTACTGTGAACTCTATCCTAAGTCGTTAGATAAACTACCAAAATTGAGTGTACCTTCATATAAGTAAAGCACACAAGCAGTGAAAATATCAATAAAACCAGCCTTGCCATGAAAATTCCTACCTACTCAAGACCTCACAGAATTAAAAAAAAAATCTGTGGCCAATTTCACATCTTAGTTGAACCTTTGGTAAGAGAATGCTAATGCGACTGGAAACTTCACTGAAATTGCTTCAACTGTTAGGCATACGTAGGAAGCCTATTTGTGGGGCCAAAGGGAAACAAATTATTTTACTGTCTTCTGAATAAAGCAAAAACAAAAACAAAACCAAGGTCATGTTTCTTCAACTCTACATTGTTATCTTATAATAAGTCTTTTCTGAAACAAGTTTAAGGTTGAACAGTACCTCAGATTTTCACTGAAGAAATGACACTTCTGATTAAGAAATAATTCTTTTTTTTAATTTATTTTATTGCATTTTAGGTTTTGGGGTACATGTGAAGAACATGCAAGATTGTTGCATAGGTACACACGTGGCAGTGCAATTTGCTGCCTTCCTTCCCATCACCTATATCTGGCATTTCTCCCCATGCTATCTCCCCCCAACTCCGCACCCACCACTGACCCTCCCCTATTTCCCCCCAACAGACCCCAGTGTGTAGTGCTCCCCTCCCTGTGTCCATGTGTTCTCATTGTTCAACACCCGCCTATGAGTGAGAACATGCGGTGTTTGATCTTCTGCCCTTGTGTCAGTTTGCTGAGAGTGATGCTTTCCAGATTCATCCATGTCCCTACAAAGGACACAAACTCATCGTTTTTGATGGCTGCATAATATTCCATGGTGTATATGTGCCACATAATTCTTAACCAAAAGAACTCAGCCATTTTTATGGACATGTGTCTCTCCACTCATTATACCCAGAGACTGACTTATAGTATTAGTCCATTATTACACTGCTGATATAGACATGCCTGATAACTGGGCAATTTACAAAAGAAAGAGGTTTAATTGGACTCACAATTCCATGAGGCTGGGGAGGCTTCAAAATCATGGCAGAAAGCAAGAAGAAACAAGCCATGTATTTTGTGGAGGGTGGCAGGCTGAGAGAGAGAGAGAGCTTATGTAGGGAAACTCTGGTTTTTAAAATCATTAAATCTTTTGAGACTTATTAACTATCACGCGAACATGAGAACAGCACAAGACAGACCCACCCCCGTGATTCAGTTATCTCCCACCTGGTTCCTCCCATGTTATGTGGAAATTGTGGGAGTTACAATTCAAGATGAGATTTGGGTGGGGACACAGGCAAACCATATCACTTACTATTTTTTTAAATCTTAAAACTTTTGACTTGAGTTGCACCTTTATTTATAAGACTTGTCTATTGAAAAGAAAACATGGAAAAATACACATTAATGTCAAGCTCTGTAATACAATCATGATGCCAAACTACTGCTGACATATAGTACATACTATCCCTAAGTACTGGACTGGACCTCGTGTGTGATTCTTAGCCATAGAGTGTACAACTGTGAGTTTAACTGAAATATATTTTACTTGGATTTATAGGCCATAGTAATTATTTACTTACATGATTAGGTCATTGAGGCCTCTAATAGTGGATGACAAACACACACCTATGTAAGATACTTCCTTATGAAAACAGGTATGACAATTTAATCATAAACTTATTCATGCTATGTAGGAATGTACCCATAGGAAGCAATCATATCAAGAGGAAGGCAGACAGCTTGCATGTAGGCACCATAATTTCTTCAAAGAAGAGCTCTCCGGGGCAAGCTGACTCAGCCATTCTTAAGTACTTAAACATGGTTATATTTCCCTCTGACTTTGAAACAGAGCCAACTGCCACATGGAACTGATGTTTATTGTTTTCTGATAAATGTAGAAATTGACTATCCTGGTCTTAAATCTTGAAACTTACATCTGTCTTATTTGAGTTCCTTCCTTGGGAAACTGACCATCAGAACTCCCAGATGGTATCAGGAAATTGAAACTCACCAGATTCTTGCATCTGGAGAATGAGATGTCAGGCCCCTCACCCATCATGATTGCCTAAGACCACCTCCTTCCTGTTGGCTAACTTATCTTCCCTAACCCTCCTTAATTCCTGTTTTCCCATACTTAAGTTACAATTCTTCCCTGCTAAATTAAAATCCCAGTTGTAGTCAGAGAGATGGATTTGAGACTGAGCTCCCATTCTCCTTGGCTGCAGCACTTGAATAAAGCATTCTTCCATTGCAATACCCATTGTTTCAGTGATTGGCTTTCTGTGGGGAGACTAGCAGGACCTAGAGTGAACTTCTGGTGTTTAGGTAACAAGATATTTGATGCACATCTAGCATTCAGGGAATTAGGAACAAGAAGTGTTTCATTAGGAACAGTCACACGACTCTCCCTTTTTCAAATACCATGTGTTTTCAGAAGACTGGTGCATTACTCTCCCTTTCTATTGCAGCTGGTTTCCCCACAATATATGGATGGACCGCTTTGTAGAGCTTATATTGAGGATAACAGGATAGATAACCTTAGACACTGACTTTCATTCAGATGGCACCAGGGCCTTATAGTCATTTCCTAGTATTTCCATAACAAACCACCACAAACTGGCTGGCTTATAAAACACATACACTTACTTTCTCACATTTCTAGAGGTTAGAAGTCTGAAATCAAGATGTCAGTAGGGCTATGCACTGTCATCAAGCATCTGTAGGTTGTCAGTAATCTTTGGTATTCCTTGGTTTGCAGCTGCATAATTCCAATCTGTTTGCATAGTCGCATGGCCACCTTCCATCTGTGTATTTGTTTTCATATATGGTTCCCTTTTCTGTGTTTCTGTTTGTGTATCCCTTCTATTCTTCTTATGAGTACACCAGTCATGCTGGATTAAAGATATACCCCACTCAAGTAGGACCCCATCTTAACTTACATCTAGTTATCTCTCAAAAGACACTATTCTAAATAAGGTCACCTTAACAGGTACTAGTGGGTAGGACTTCTGCATTCCTTTTTGAGGAACCCAATTGAACCTACCACGGTGCTCCTTCCACTAACATGAGTACATCCATTATAAAAATTGGTTGACTATGGAGAATTGATAGAGCTCATCACTTTGGAAAAACAGTGATCATACAGGCATACTTCAGAGATAATGTGGGTTCAGTTCCAGACCACTGCAATAAAGCAAATATGACAATAAAATTAGTCCTACAATATATTTGGTATCCCATTGCATATGAAAGTTAAGTTTACACTGTACTATAGTATATTGAGTGTGTGGTATAATTATGTCTACATACAAAGTGTACATGCCTTAATTTAAAAATACTTTATTGCTAAAAAATGCTAATGATCATGTGAGCCTTCAGCAAGTCATAATCTTTTTGCTGGTGGAGGGTCTTGTCTTTTTGTTAATGGCTGCTGATTGATTAGAATGGTGGTTGCTAAAGGTTGAGGTGGCTATGACAATTTCTTAAAATGAGTTAACAAGGAAGTTTGCATTATCAATGGACTTTTTTTTTTTTCATAAAAGTTTTCTCTGTAGCCTGTGATGCTGTTTGGTAGCATTTTACCCACAGTAGAACTTCTTTCAAAAATTGGAGATAATTCTCTCAAATTTTCTTGCGGTTTATCAACTAAGTTTATATAATAGTCTAAATCCTTTGTTGTCATTTCAACAATGTTCACAGAGTCTTCAGCAGGAGTAGATTCCATATGAAGAAACCATTTTCTTTCTTATCCATAAGAAACAACTTCTTATCGTTTAAAATTTTATCATAAGCTTACAAAAATTCATATCTTCAAGTTTCACTTCTAATTCTAGTTATCTTACTATTACCACTACATCTGCAGTTACTTCTTCCACTGAATTATTGAACCATTTAAAATCATCCATGATAGTTGGAGTCAACTTCTTCTGTACTCCTGTTAATGCTGATTTTTGACCTCACCACAAATTATAAATACTCTTTTAAATCTAGAATGGGGAATTCTTTCCAAAAGGTTCTTAGTTTGCATTGTCAAAATGCATCCAAGTAATCACAATCTGGAGCAGGTAAAGTCTTAGGAAATGCATTTCTTAGATAATAAGACTTGAAAGTCAAAATTACTGTTTGATCCATGGTTTAGAGAATGCATACCGTGTTAGCAGGCATTAAAAACAACATTAATCTTGTACATCTCCAGCAGAGCTTTTGGGTGAGCAGGTATATTTTCAATGAACATTAATATTTTGAAAGGATTCTTTTTTTTTCTTAGCAGTAATTCTCAACA
This sequence comes from Cebus imitator, assembly GCF_001604975.1. Classification (NCBI taxonomy): domain Eukaryota; kingdom Metazoa; phylum Chordata; class Mammalia; order Primates; family Cebidae; genus Cebus; species Cebus imitator. Next base: position 1,969,730 of record NW_016107499.1, on the reverse strand, counting down.
GTGGACTTAAAATATTCAATAACTATGCTTTAAATAGATGTTCTGTCATCCAGGCTTTGTTGTTCTATTTTTGGAGCACAGGCAGTGTAGATTTAGCATAATTCTTAAAGACCCTATAATTTTCATAAGGGTAAACTAGGGCTAGCTTCAGCTGAATGGCATCAACTGCATTAGCCACTAGCAAAAGAGCCAGCCTGTGTTTTGAAGCTTTGAAGCTAGGCATTAACTTCTCCTCCCTAGCTATGAAATCTTGAATGGCATCATCTTCCAGTACAAGGTTGTTTCATGCACAGTAAAAATTCGTTGTTTAATGTAGCCAACTTCATCAATTATTTTAGCTAAATCTTCTGGATAACTTGTTACAGCTTTTACATCACCACTTGTTGGTTCACCTTGAACTTTTTTGTTTTGGGGACAACTTGTTTTTTAAAAACTCATGAACTACCCTCTGCTCACTTCAGATTATTCTTCTGCGGCTTCTTCAACCCTCTCAACATTCATAGAATTGAAGAGAGTTAGCGTCTTGCACTGGATTAGATTTGGGCTTAAGGGAATACTGTGGCTGGTTTGATTTTCTAAACAGGCAACTAAAGCTTTCTCCATATTAGCAATAAGGCTAGTTCATGTTTTTATCTTATGTGTGCTTACAGAAATTATACTTTTAATTTACTTCCGTTAGGCTAACTTTTCCTTTAGGGTAACTGGCACAAGAGGCCTAACTTTTGGCCTAGATCAGTTGTTGACATGCCTAAGCTTAATCATTTCTAGATTTGGATTTACAGTGAGAGACATGTGACTCTTCCTTTCATTTGAACACTTAGAGGCCATTGAGGGGTTGATAATTGGCCTAATGTCAATAAAGTTGTATATCAGCAAATCAAGGAAATGCAAGGAGAGAGTGATGAGGACAGCACATCTGAGGGACAGCACATCTGAGGAACAGCCAGAACAAACACATTTACAGATGAAATTCATCCTCTTATATGGGCAACATTCCTGGTACTCTCCATTACAATAGTAACCTCAAAAATTACTGATCACAGATCACAAAAACTTGCTCAACACAGCGTTGCCACAAACTTTCAATTTGTTAAAAAAAAGAAAAAAAAAATCACAATATCTGCTAAGTGCAATAAAGCAAAGCCCAATAAAATGAGGCATATCTGTAACTTATATCACTATTTTTTTGTTGCTAATATTTATGTTTTCATAATTTGTAATATAAGTAATTTTTTTAAACAGAGTCTTACTCTGTCACCAAGCTTGAGTGCAGTGGGGCAATCATGGCTCACTGCAGCCTCCGCCTCCCAGGTTGAAGCGATTCTCATGCCTCAGTCTCCTGAGTAGCTGGAATTTCAGGCACCTGTTACTACACCCAGCTAATTTTTGTGTTTTTAGGAGAGATGGGATTTCATCATGGTGGCCAGGATGGTTTTGAACTCTTGGCCTCAAGTGATCTGCTGGCCTTGGCCTCCCCAGGTTCTGGGATTACAAGCCTGAGCCACTGTACCAAGCCCTAATATAAGTAATTGAATGTTAAAAGAGAGTTTAAACTTTAAGGAATGTTACTACAAAGAAATTCCATTCTAGCTCTCCTTTTGTTGCCTTTATTATATATAGTGGAGTGTGGCAATGCAAATAAAAAATTAAGCATGTATTAACATAAAAATAAATAAAATCTCCCTTTGAAATGCTTTATTCTAAATCATGTGACATCTTATATATATTCAATGATGAAGGACTTAGAAGCTTAGTCACTGTGAAAAAAACTTTAGGTCTAACATTTGGGTCTAATTCTGTTTCTTTCCTCCATATTCCAAAGCCTGAGATTTGTCCAGGTCTTTAAATGTAGAGAATGAAGTATGTGAATTTTTACTGTGCATTCCTTTGATGAGACAGAAAGTTTCAGAGGCTAAATCAATAGAAAACTTGCATTATAAATACTTGAAAAATATTTTTAAAATAATTTCTAAACCTGAGATTATATTGATTAGGAAATAAGAAACTAAAACCTACATCGATTTAATGTTTCTCTCTGAACCTGTAACTGAAACATGATAGGAGTTTACTATTATTTCTTATGAAGTCCCTGTTTTTATTCTGTGCCTCAAATTAGACACTAAATTATAATTACAAATAGCTTTTATTTTTAATTAAAGAGTTCAAATGTTACTGGTCAAGCATCATGACAGAGTTTGCACAGTAAGATTTTCTATATAGAGTTATTTCATACGCAAAGTCTTAATTTGTAACATTTAATCTCTTTTTTCTGTAGTATCATCAATGTAATTCATATAAGCATGGCAATTAGATTCTATGTGATTAAAGCAGTCACTACATTTTATCCAATTTAGAAGAAAATTCCTTAAATCACCCATGAAGTGTATGCAAACATGTCTGTTTGTCTATATGTATATCTGTTTTCTTTACTAATGTAAACATAGCCAGATTTATTCTTTATTGATTGGGTTATACATTAGGTAAAGTATATGATATTAAATCCATGTTGCATGAAAATTGCATGTCTGAGTTAATGCCAAACTCATAAGCAATTTGTCAAGATACCCAATTTAGAAGAGGGGTTATATGAAAAAAACATTGTCAAAGCAATTGCAACATTTATGTTTCCATTGAGCAAAAGTCAAACAGCCATTGAAATGTTTGGGATACAGATTAATGATCATTATTTAAATATTTTCTCCTCTCCAGCTCTCCATTTTTAATATACATGTAATTATACATTTACATTTAAAATATTAAAATAAATGCTGTTAGCATATTATAAAATATTATATTTGATATGATAGACTAAAATATTAAAATAGGTAATATTTTAAATTATAACAAAATGTTATTAAAATGTAACATATATAAGTATATAACATATAATAACATTATATATAAACACAAGCAAGAACATGCACAACCAAAGTTAAACATGTAAAATATATGTCAAATGAAATAGAAAAAAATAAACCACAGAGTTTTATTCCACTCTGCCTGCTATATGTCTTCTTCTTTATCAGTTATGCCCAGCATTGTGGAATGCAGCAATCATTTATAGAACTTAAAGTTTGGAGTTATCTAATAATAGGTGTAAAATCGAAACAAAATCATACACAAAATATATTTTGAAAAGGCTGCTATATTAACTTGAGCTATTATAATTTAAAATGTAGTACATTTCCTGTGGATAGTAGATTATGCAGAGTCTGTATATCTGGTCTCTGTACAAATTAGCATAAATGCCAAAAAGCTCAATTATGCTCTAATTTAATATGTTTTCCTAATTGATAATTCAACTGTACAACTGCATATAGTATTGACTTTCATATTATTTCTGCTACTTTTATTTTGTAACCTGTTAAATTAGACACATAATTGAAACTATTTAATGAAATAAATATTTAAATAAGACTCATTAATTAAATCCAGCTTTTGGAAATTTCCTCAAACTCCTTCACTAAAATAATGGTTCTGAAAGAACAACAAATCCCCATAGAAATTTTTTCTTTACTGTGCTAATATATATTTGGATGACAATACCAGTTTAATGAGTTAGCCATAGGAATTAATGAATAAATGGATTAATGATATCAGATTAATTGAATTATTATTTCAATTATTATTGAAATGTATCTCACTTTAAATATATCTGATATAATTTTATTCAAAGAAAAAAATTATGACATATTAATTATTTATTTTAGTATTTCTCCTCTCTTAATTCAGAAATCTTTGTAATCTATTAAGGAAGATAGGGCTTAACTGAGAGACATTTTTATGTCCAGGTAGAACATATTTCTCTCTTGTCCTGGAAAACATTGCTCTTACTTGACAATGTCGAAACATTTCAAAGGCTTAGAAACAAAAACATACCAAGATAGCAATATAAATCTGACTTACAGAATTATGCTTTCATTTTTTATATATTTAAGCTTATTACTGCTTATATATAAGTAAACTGCAATGAAACCACTAGTAAATCTCATGCTCAATTTCTTTATCAATGTTGAACATTTACTTTGATGACTCTTCAAATTAAAGAAAGTAGACTTTTGAAAATTAGAAAGGTAATATATGAGTAAATATTTTATTAGAAGGCAATCAACATTAAAGCATATAGAATAAATGTGAAATCAAAGTTTACCCAACCAGGCTGGGCACAGTGGTTCACAGCTGTAACCCAGCACTTTGGGAGGCCCACATGGGCCAATCACTGAGGCCAGGAATTCGAGAGGAGCCTGGCCAACGTGGCAAAACCCTGTCTCTACTAAAAACACACACACAAAATTACCTGGTGTGTTGGCAGTCACCTGTAATTTCAGCTACTTGGGAGGCTGAGGCAGGAGAATTGCTTGAATCCAGGAGGTGGAAGTTGCAGTGAGCTGAGATTGTGCCACCGCACTCCAGCCTGGGTGACAGAGTGAGACTCCTTCTCAAAAAAAGACAAAAGCCCAACAAACCCACAAAGATTACCCAATCATATTCATATGATCTCCCTTCTTCAATATTAATGATTACTGTAAACAATCTAGAAAAAAATTGTTGGATCCGTTTATATCCAGACAACTACAGAATTGTTTGAGAGGTAACTAGATAATAACTTTTTCACTCATCAACTTCCTAGAAGTTACTTGTGTGTCAGACACTCTACAGATTTTGGTAATACAGTAGAAGGCATGATAGAAAGTGTCCTAAAGGAGCTTACATGAAAGTTGTAAAGGGAAGATAAAGCTATCCTGAGTAAGCTAAACAAATATGAAGCTGATGAGCAATGCAAAATAAAGCAAGAAAAAGGAATTGCTCCTGTATGTGTTCTCAAAACAATTTGCATATTCTTGATTACTGTGATGGAGGATTGTTCCTTCTGTATTTTGATAATTTATATATTTTATGCATCTTTTCCTATTTTTTACTGTAATAAATAGTCTCATTGCATTTTTTTGTTTTGTTTTGTTTTTACTGCTGTTGGCTTTCAAGCCCAACCACCCTCCCTTTCACTCTGTCACACATCTGGGCAAGATGATAAGAAAAATAAAGTGTTCCCTTATATGCATGGGAACTCTAACAAAAGCCCCACCAATTACCTATGGTAAAACCCCAAAGTAGCCACTCCTCCTGCTCTCCAGAGAAGCTCATTTGTAGACCTGCTAGACAGCCTGCCTACTCACCCCGAAAGTCTCAGCATGTGAGTCTAAATTTGTTCTTACACTCCTGGTATACATGTAGTATCCATTAGTCTCAACACCTGAACCACATTTTCATCAGGGTGCAAGGTCCAGCTCACCTCCTTGAAGTGACCACAAATCTACCATGTTTTACAAAGGGGTTCTATTATGTTATCTAAGTATAATCTAAACATTCTGCTATCTATGTAGTATTCATAGTCAATCTTTAGTTCCATCTGTATTTTATCCCTGCTTTGGAAGATATCCTGGTTTGCCTTACATTCGTATAGTGCAGTGAATATTACTTTACTGTTACTTGAAAATTGTGAATGTGCCATACCATATCCATTCTCCACCCTGTTCTGTGCTCTGGTAGACTCATCTGTACGGACAGTGTCAGGGGTCCATAGCCTTGGACTTCCATTAGATTTTGGTTAAGAAGACACTTGCATGAGATTTCATGCTGGAGAAAACATTCAGGATATTAATCTTTTTCACTTTTATTTTAGACTTAGGGGCACATGTGCAGACTTGTTATATAGGTAAACGCACATCATAGGGGTTTGTTGTACAGACCATTTCATCACCCAGGTATTAAACCTAATACCCATTAGTTGTTTTTCCTGGTTCTCTCCCTCCTCCTCCCTTCCATCCTCTAGTAATTTGTTGTTCCAGTCTATTTGTCCATATGTTCTCATCATTTAGCTTCCTTATAAGTGAGAACATTCGGTATTTGTTTTTCTGTTCCTGCATTAGTTTGCTAAGGATAACAGCCTACAGTTCCATCCATCTCCCTATAAAGGACATGACCTTATTTATATTTATGACTGCACAGTATTTCATAGTATATGTGTACCACATTTTCTTAATCCAATCTACCATTGATGAGCATTTAGGTTGATTCCATGTTTTTGCCACTATTAATAGTGCTGTAATGAACATATCCATGCATGTGTACTTATGATACAATGATTTATGTTCCTTTGGGTATATCCAGTAATGGTATTGCTGGGTTGAATGGTAGTTCTGATTTTAGCTATTTGAGGAATCATCACACTGTTTCCCACAATGGTTGAACTAATTTACACTCCCTCCAACGGTGGACAGTATTTTTTTTCCTCCACAATCTCGCCAGCACCTGTTATTTTTTGACTCTTTAGTAATAGCCATTCTGACTGGTATGAGATGGTATCTCATTGTGATTTTGATTTACATTTCTCTAATGATCCATGATGTTGAGCATTTTTTATATGTCTTTTGGCTGTGTTTATGTCTACCTTGTTCACTCATTGCAGGATACAAGTGGGTGACTGCAACCTGTACCAATGTCACATTTCCTTTTGCGGACCCTCTCACTATAGCTACCCTCTGAGTTGCCACTCCCTTCCCTTCAGGTCTGGGCAATTCTAAGTATCTCTTAAAGTTTTTGTATTCCCTAAATTTCTTCTCATCTTTTGTAATTGGTCCTTGATTTGTACATTTTGATACTGCTATGAAGAAATACCTGAGAGTGGATAATTTATAAAGAAAAAGAGATTTAATGAACTCACAGTTCCACATGGCTGGGGAGGCCTCACAATCATGGCAGAAGGCTAGTGAGAAGCAAAGGAATATTTTCCATGGCTGCAGGCAACAGAGTGTGTACAGGGGAACTGCCCTTTATAAAACCATAGTATCTCATGAGACTTATTCACTATCATGAGAACAGCGTGGGAAAACCTGCCCCATGATTCAGCTCTCTCCCACCCAGTCCCTTCCATAACACATGGGGATTATGGGAGCTACAATTCAACATGAAACTTGGGTGGAGACACAGCCACACCATATCAAGTTTCTTTATTAAACTTCCATTAAAATCCAATCTAAGTGAATAATTTGTTTCCTATGGACTCTGATATGTAAGCTCCAAGTATTTTATTCAGTCTTCCATTGGAACAAAATTCCTTTACCATCTGGATTAGCTGCTTTTTGCATAAACAGTACTAATGCATGTTCTTTATTTTTTAAATAATAAAACCATATTTAAATTTATTTAAAATCCTTTCAGCAAGGTACAATGCAACTTCAGTTCCAAGGATGTGTAACCAATATGACTTAATTTTACCACTTATTCATTTAATTATATCCATATTTTAACTGTTTCTGTTCTCCAGTGTTCTCTGTTTGAACTGCCTCATTTTATTCCTTTTGATATCTTTGTCCAATGTTGAGTTTTGCAGATTTTCTAGCACTGAAGCCAAAATTTGTTTATTTTAAATAAGAAATCATATCTGAATACTTAAAATGCTTTTTTATTTAGAATTTATATCCTAATATATGGAAATATTTTCAAAATACTCCAAAACAATATCATTGTAAGTCTCAAGATTCTAATCCTATGCTCATTATTACTATTGTTAAGTTCTCTTCTATTGAATATATGAAGTGGATTGTTTAGAGTGTTTTATTGGGCACTCCACAGTTTTCACATAGGACCAATCCAACATTCTTTCCTAATATTTGGGAATAGATTTGTGATATACCACTTAACTTTTACAATAACATTGACAGGGTTCATTTTTTGTTCTTTTCAGCTACATTTTATTTTTACTTTGGAAGATGTCCTGTTTTTTTTCCTTTTATCCAAACAGTATTTTAATGTGGTCACTTTACCAATTAAACTCACTAAAAACACAATTTTATGTTATGTGTCCATTAAAGTCTAGTGTATTGTGAAGATATTATCTTAGATTTATGTCTTTGCAAAGAAATGCAAAACAGATCTGGACAAAACAAGTTCTAGATTCAGTACAAATGGGTAATTATCAAATGACATTTAAAATCTCTTATATAAAACTTATGACACTCTGTTTAGTAAATAAAGTGAGATGTAACACTATTTTAATTCTAAGAAGAAAATCAGAAATAAAAAATTGTAGTCAAACAACTAGTACAAAAGGAAAGGCATAGTGGCATATGTCTTTTACAGAAAGTTAAAAGTAAGAGGGGAATTTAATATTACAATATTGTGTTGCTAAAAATATGAAAGGCCACATGGGGTGCATCACAGGGATTACAAGGCAATTGGCAGTAAAAATCATATACTTGAACCTTTAACAACATTTGACAAAGTCTACCAAGTAAGTGATATGTCCAATAACTGTAACACAGTTATATGATTCTGGTTGTAGAAAGAAAAATGAGAACATGATTAGAAACTAAAAAAATTGTCAATCATGAATGCCATCTCAGATTAAGATGAAAAACACACAAGAAATGATCTATGATCCTCTCATGCTGATTTAGCCTAACAATGCCTAAATAGATGAAGGGGGTATAATGTTTGACCACTGTTTTTGAATCTTTAATGCACAGTTGGTAACAGACACACCAGATAGTTATCTCTTGATACAGAAAGAAAGACAGGGCTAATTGTTCTTCATGAGGAAACATAATAGAGATTTGTTATATAGATAAGCCATCTATGGAGAGAATATTAAGTTTCTTATCTTTTCAAGAGTAATTAAAAAAGCCATGATTGCCTCTAAAGTCAAATGCCAAAAGTGGTAATCTACTGAGAGGATATGTTACTGCAGCTACTTTGAACATCGAAACTATCAACTTTGAACTCTAAAAAGGTAGTTTGGCTTGAGATCCAACATGGCCATTTAGGAACAGCTCAGGATTGCAGCTCCCAGTGAAAGCGCAGAGGGTGAGTGGATGCCGCATTTCCAGACGGATTTTTATTGCCCACAGACCAGGAGATTCCCAGGCAGAGGAGCCCCATGGATCGCCAGCGTGACTGTTTTGGCCGGTACAGCCGTCTCAGTCCCCGTGGCTGTTTTGGCCCTCGCGGCTGCTTTGCAGCACCCCGGCACAGCAGTTCTCCGTACAAAATGCACTGGTCCGGGTGCCCTTTGAGCTGGCGATTGAGCCCGGGAAGGCGCAGTCACCCATTCATCTGACTAAAAATGGGTCTGAAACAGGGAGCCAGGCCGGGAGATTCCTGGGCAAAAACAAAGAAACAAAAAAAGCCCCATGAATCTCAGCGCCGCTGTTTAAGCCAGCGCAGTGAGTCGCGGCAGGGAAAATCACATAGACCGCAGGCGCCTTCTCAACAGGATAGAGTCGTTCAACTAAAAAACAAAAGGCTCTGAGGGAGGGAGCCAGGTGATCAGGCTTGGCTGGTCCCACTCCCACAAAAGAACAGCAATCAGAAACTCTTTGGATTGAGAGTTTCACAGCAAGCACAGCTGAACCTGGGACAGTCCAGCTATGTGGGGGAGGGGCGTCTGCCATTGCTGAGGCACTCCAACATTACCGAGGTAGTCCGCCATTGCTGAGGCACCCACTGTTGCCAAGGAAACCTGCCATTAAAGCGAGAGTCCACCGTTACAGAGGCGAGCAACCAATGCTGAGACAGTTCTAACTACACCCATATAAATAGGACTGCAGGGAAGTCCACACGACAGCTGGGCAGAGCCCACAGCAGCTAGCAAAGCCTCTTCAGGCAGACAGTGACTAGGCTGTCTCCTTGCTGTGCAGGGCAGCCCTAAAAAAAAAAAAAAAAGGCAGCAGCACAACAAAAACTCATAAATAAAGCCCTGACTCCCTGGGACAGAGCACCTGGGGAAAAAAATGGTGTTTATGAGTTCTGCAGCAGCAGACCTAAATGTACCTGCCCAGCAGCCCTGAATGAAAAACAGAGCTTGCAACTCAGTACTTGAGCTCATGTAAAGGACAAACTGTCTCCTCAGGCAGCTCCCTGACCCCCGTATATCCAAAGAATCACCTCATAAAGGAGAGATCAGACTGACACTTAGCGGGTATACTTCTGGGACAAAGATAGCAGAAAAAGAAACTTGTAGCAACTGTTACTGTTCTGCAGCTGCTGCAGGTGATCCCCAAGCAAGCAGGGCCTGGAGTGGGCCTCCAGCAGTCCTACAGCAGAGGAGCCTGACTGTTAGAAGGAAAACTAAGAAACAGAAATAACTTCATTATCAATAAATTGAATGTCCACTCAGACATGCAATCTGAAAGTCAGCAACTACAAAGGCGACAGGTGGATAAATCCACAAAGATGGGAAGAAACCAGCACAAAAAGGATGAAAATACCTGAAACCAGAACAGGTCTCCTCCTACAAGGGTTCACAACTCCTCACCAGCAAGGGAACAAGGCTGGATGGAGAATGAATGTGATGAAATGACAGAATCAGGCTTCAGAAGGTGGGTAATAAGGAACTTCCGTGAGCTAAAAGAACATGTTCTAACCCAATACAGAGGATTAAGAACCCTGAAAAAAGATTTGACGAAATGCTAATGAGAATGGACAAATTAGAGAGGAATATAAGTGAATTGATGAAGCTTAAAAACACAACATGAGAACTTTGCGAAGCATGCACAGATTTCAACAGCTGAATTGACNGAGGTCGAAGATCAACTCAATGAAATAAAACAAGAAGGCAAGATTAGAGAAAAAGGGGTAAAAAGGAATGAACAAAGTCTCCAAGAAATGTGGGACTATGTGAAAAGAGCTAATCTACGTCTGATAGGTGTACCTGAATGTGACAAAGAGAATGAATCCAAGCTGGAAAGTACTCTTCAGGATATTATCCAGGAAAACTTTCCCAACCTAGCAAGGCAGGCCAATATTCAAGTCCAGGAAATACAGAGAACACCACAAAGATATTCCTCAAGAAGAGCAACCCCAAGGCACATAATCGTCAGATTCACCAGGGTTGAAATGAAGGAGAAAATGCTAAGGGCAGCCAGAGAGAAAGGTCGGGTTACACACAAAGGGAAGCCCATCAGACTCACAGCAGATCTCTCAGCAGAAACCCTACACGCCAGAAGAGAGTGGGGGCCAATATTTAACCAATATTTAATATTAATATTAATATTATTTAATATCCTTAACGAAAAGAACTTTCAACCCAGAATTATATTTTTTGATGGCTGTGTAATATTCCATAGTGTATATGTGTCACATTTTCCCTGTCCAGTCTATCATCGATGGGCATTTGGGTTGGTTCCAAGTCTTTGCTATTGTAAACTGTGCTGCAATGAACATTCGTGTGCATGTGTCCTTATAGTAGAACGATTTATAATCCTTTGGATATATACTCAGTAATGGGATTGCTGGGTCAAATGGAATTTCTATTTCTAGTTCTCTGAGGAATCTTGCCTGATTGCTCTGGCTAGAACTTCCAATACTATATTGAATAGCAGTGGTGAGGGAGGGCGAGCACTACGCACTGGGGTCTGTTGGAGGGAAATAGGGGAGGGACAGCGGTGGATGGGGAGTTGGGGAGGGATGGCATGGTGAGAAATGCCAGATATAGGTGAGGGGGAGGAAGGCAGCAAATCACACTGCCACGTGTATACTATGCAACAACCTTGCATGTTCTTCACATGTACCCCAAAACCTAAAATGCAATAAAAAAAAATACTGTGTCCCCAATGAAAAATAGAGTTAACTCTTAACACTTACAGGTTATGATATTAACTGCAAGATTATTGTTAATTCATTCACATCTACAAGAAATATTCAAATACTGAAAGAATTTATGTAGGCACTAGATTACTAATACTCTTAGTGCACGTAATGCATGACAGGCTACAGCTTCCAGCCGGATTGACATTGCCAGTTATTCTCCATTTCGGTGCAATGAAGGGATGCCTGAAAAAGAGATGATATTTTATGCTGTAGTAGAAACCTAAGAAGGCAATGATAATCTGCTACCCTAATATTTGAAGCCATGATGTCTTTAAGTGACAGACATCAATCTGTCACCTAAAGACATAGTGGCTTCACATATTAGAGTTTTCCATTGCTATCTCACAGTAAAACACACTATAATAGAAGGTTTTTAGTTAATATAACATATTTCATATTTTCGGTATATTCCATATATCAGTTAAATGATGTACATGTTCCATACATTTGGTAAATAATGACTTTATTTGCTGCATGGGGTTCAAACCCAGGCTTTTTTTTTTTTTTTGTTTCCTCTTTGTGGAGATAGGAAATGGGCATGGTTTTCCAGGATGGTGTCAAATTCCTGGGCTCAGGCAAACCTCCTGTGTAGGCCTCCAAAGTGGTAGAATTACAGGCATGAGCCACCACACCCAGTGATATTTTTCTATTATTCTCACAATCTCATAATCTTTTACTTTTCCATTTTTATTAAGAAATTTTTCTTTTATCCAAATCATATGTTAATGTTTATTTTCTTTAAACCATTATTCCTACTTCTTTGGCTCTGCTGTTAAAAATTTTGCTTTTCAAAATTTTACCTCTCTATACTTCTTACCAATGCCTTATAAATAAAACCAATTTGTTAGTCAATAAATTCAATGAAATAATTTTATTTTTCTTGATTACCGTCTTTAGTTAAGCTTTTTCCAACTTCCATTACAGTAACATAGGTGTATCCCATTGGTTACTATCCACTTTTATATATAAAGTAGAGTGATCAAATTTTATTTTATTTTAAATTTCAATTTTACATGTTGTTAACATCCCAGTGGTAGACAGTCTTGACATCAATGACTAGGTATGGAGAGGAAGTGTATCATGATTTTTCAATCTTCCATCACCTAATCTTTTTTCATTTGCGTCTTCAAATCACAGTGCATATGTGGGGTGGAAAGGAAAAAGGGAAAAAATGTCCTACATAAGATGACATTGTTGCAATTCTTGACTTGAATGTCCATGCTCAGATTCTGGCTCTTTCATGAGTGCTTGTATGAATTTAACAGGTGGAATGTCATATGATGTCTCATTGTATATTTCTCTGACATAGAAAATGTGTTGTGATGTGACCTTCTCTGTGAATACTCTCTATTTCTTGTGGTTTCCTTATGAAGGATGTTGTGTGCAGTCCTAGCAAGAAGCTCAAGCCAACCTTCTTCAAATGTTAGACCTTCGGGACAATCACATATTCTTTTCAAGCCACATGGCTCTCAACTAATGAATCCTGTCTCTTTTCTTTGATATCATTGACTCATTTTCCTGTAAACAAAAGTAGGCACACAATGCAGATCACCACTTAATTAAGCAGCATTCAGTCAGAGAACTAAATGTCCGTCCCTACTTTCTATAGGCATATCCAAACACTGTAGAACATTTTAGAACCTCCTCACTATGTTTGGGGAAATATAGACCTTTCTTCTCCATGGTAAATAAGTTTTTTAATCATGAATGCAGTCCCCCTGAAAACTATAGTCTTATCCATCCAATTATTCAAGTGATATCTTCTGTAAGTGTGAGAAGTAGTGATCAGGCAAAGTTACAATCACGGTTGGTGGGTTATTTTGCTATGCCTTATTATATCCTAATAAGACATATCTATTAGTTATCTTTAGAATATAAACTTTGTGTTTTCACCTATGGTGATTGCTTGCAATGAAACTAAAACTTTTGCTAAACATCAACATCTATGTACATCAAAACTGTCAGATTAGCCATGGCCTTAAATAATTAACTTCAGTGATTTTTCTCTGCTTCCTTGTAGTATAGAATGTATTATTAATCATTGTCTAAAATTGTTTTCTCCATTTCCTCAGCACTGACAAGTAATATCATATTATTAAACCTATTTTCTTGTAAGTAGCTAATATTTAATTGCTAAATCTAACTAGCTTATATGTTTGCTCTTCTCTCTTTCTTCTCCATGAACACTTCAGGTTCTGTAATATATAATTTTACTTGCAAATTAGTAAAAATTCTCTTGACTAGTCTCCGTATTCGTCACATTCATGTGGCTGCTTACTCACATGGATATGGGTCAGCACAAGTGTCTACTCTTTTTGTACTTACATCATAGGCACAAGGCATCAATTTTTTTAAAAAGGTATAATAAATTAATCCCACTATACATTTGAAATCAGAAATGTTAACCAGATTCAAAAACCTGTGCCACATTTCTAATCTATTACTTAAGCCACTAAATTTTCCATTGAATAATACTCCTTGAAATTCTCTCTACTCCACTAATAATCTTTGTAAGCAGCACTACACCCAAAGTAACAGGACATCCTCTCATGTACAGGATAATAAATATTAACCTAGAACTTTCTATTGGCCTAGTCTCAGCTCAGGAATTACTATCACTTGTATTATCTGGAAAACTCAATACATTGCTAACTGGATTAGGATTTTTTCCTGCATAATCAAGGAAATAAGTCACAGTTCTTCAGTCTTTCTCTTTGTTTTTCATCACCTTGATTCTTTTGAAGGGTATTGATTAGTAGTTTTAGAACACCTCTTAGTTTGGTTTGTCTGTGCTTTCTTATGATTAGACTGACATTATGCGGTTTTATAGAAGAAGTTCCAGTGTCCTCTTCTGAGATGTCATATTGTATCAAAGGATACATGATATCAATGTGGCTCATTACCAGTGATGTTAACTTTGATCACTTGGTTAAGATGGTGTCTGCTAGACCTCTCCACTGTAAAATGACTATTTTCTCAGTCCATACTCTCCATTTTCTTTTTCCATGTCAACAGTGCATCATTAAATCTTACTCATGCTTACTGAAGGGGAGAGGAATTAATTTCCACTTTCTAGAGGGGAATGCTACATGTATTAGTCTGTTTTCACACTGCTTTAAAGAATTACCTGAGACTGGGTAATTTATTTAAAAAAGAGGATTAATTGACTCATAGTTCCAAGGATTTAACAGGAAGCATGGCAGAAATGCATTAGGAAGCTTAAAATTATGGCAAAAATTGGAGGGGAAGCAAATACGTCTTACCACAGTGAAGCAGGAGAGAGAGAAAAGGGGTATAATAAAATGTGCCACACATGTTTAAACCATCAGATCTCATGAGAACTCACTCAGTATCATGAGAATAGCAGGTGGGAAACTCACCCTCATGATCCAATCACTTCACCCTAGGCTTCTCCCTTGACACATGGGGATTATAGTTCAACATGAGATTTGGGTGGGGACACAGCCAAACCATATCATTCCACTTCTGGCCCCTGCCAAATCTCATGTTCTTCTCACATTTCAAAACCAATTATGCCTTTCCAATAGTACCCCAAAGTCTTAATTCGTTCCAGCACTTACACAGAAATTCAAGTTCAAAGTCTCATCTGAGACAAGGCAAGTCCCTTCCACCTATGAGCCTATAAAATAAAAAATGAGTTAGTTACTTCCAAGATACAATGGAAGTACAGGCATTGGGTAAATGCTCCCATTCCAAAAAAGAGAAATTGGCCAAATTAAAGGAACTACAGGCCTCATGCAAGTCCGAAACCCAGCAGGGCAGTCATTAAATCTCAAATCTCCAAAATAATCTCCTTTGACTACATGTCACACATCCAGGGCTTGTTGATGCAAGAGGTGAGCTCCCAAGTCCTTGGCTCTGCAGGGTACAGCCCCCATGGCTTTTCAGGGTATGACCCCCATGGCTGTTTTCATAGGCTGACATTAAGTGCCTGCAGCTTTTCCAGGAACATGGTGTAAACTATCAGAGGATCTACTATTTCAGGTTGTAGATCCTCTGGCCCTCCTCTCAGAGCTCTGCTAGGCAGTACCCCAATAAGGACTCTGTGTGGGCCCTCCTCTCAGAGCTCCGCTAGGCAGTACCCCAATAAGGACTCTGTGTGGGGTTTCAACCCTATATTTTCCCTTTGCACTGCCCAGATAGAGGTTCTCTATGAGGACCTTGCCCCTGCAGATTTCTGCCTGGACATCTAGGTATTTCCATACACCCTCTGAAATCTAGGCAGAGGTTCCCAAATCTTAACTCTTACCGTGTGCACACCTTCAGGCCCAATACCACATGGAAGCCACCAAGACATGGGGCTTTCACCCCCTGAAGCAATGGCCTGAGCTGTACCATGGCCCCATTTAGCCACAGCTGGAGCTGGAGCAACTGGGACACAGAGTGCCATATTCTGAGGTAGCAGAGTAGTAGGGCACTGAGCCTAGCTCCTGAAACCATTTTTCTCTCCTAGGCTTCTGTGCCTATAATAGGAGGGGCTGTGGCAAAGATCTTAAATGCCCTGGAGATATTTTCCTCATGGTCTTGGCTATTAACATTCAGCTCCCCATTACTTATGCAAATTTTGGCAGGCATTTTGAATTTCTCCCCAGAAAGTGGGTTTTTCTTTTCTACCATATGGCCAGGGTGCAAATATTCCAAACTGTTTTTTTCTCTGCTTCCCTTTTAAATATGCATTCTAATTTCAGACCATTTAATTCTTCATGCATATGAATGTACACTTTTAGAAACAACCAGGTCATGCTGCTTAGAAGTTTCTTCTCCTGGATACCCTACATCATCTCTCCCAATTTCACAGCTCCAAAAATGTCTCGGGCAATGGGCAAAATGCTGCTAAAGCATAGCAACAATGACTCTTATTTCAGTTCACAGTAAGTTCCTCATTTCCATCTGAGACCACCTCAGCCTGGATTTCGTTGTCCATTTCACTATTGGCATGGTGGCCAAAACCATTCAAGTTTCTAGGAAGTTCCAGACTTCTCAAATCACCCTGTCTTCTTCAGAGCCCTTCAAATTGTTCTACATCTGCCCTTTACACAGTTACAAAGTTGCTTTCTGATATGGTTTGGCTGTGTCCCTCACCCTGCCCCCATCTCATCTTGAATTTTAATTCCCACAGTTCCCACATGTTATCAGAGGAACCCAGTGGGAGGTGATTGAATTATAGGGGCAGGTTGTTCCTGTGCTGTTCTCATGATAGTGAATGAGTCTCATGAGATCTGATGGTTTTAAAAATGGGAGTTTCCCTGCACAGCTTCTCTTTGCCTGTTGCCATCCATGTAAGAGGTGACTTACTCCTCCTTCCCTTCTGCCATGATTGTGAGGCCTCCCCAGACATGTGAAACTGTAAGTGCAATAAACCTCATTCTTTTGCATATTGCCCAGTCTTGGGTATGTCTTTATCAGCAGCATGAAAACAGACTAATACAGTAAATTGTTACCTGTAGAGAGGGGTGCTGCTGAAAAGATAACTGAAAATGTGGAAGCGACTTTAGAACTGGGTAACATGCAGAGGTTGGAACAGTTTGGAAGGTTCAGAAGATGGAAGGAAAATGTGTGACAGTTTGGTACTCCCTAGATACTTGTGGAATGAATGGCTTTGCCCAAAATGCTGACAATGATATGGACAATGAAATCCAGGCTGAGGTGGTGTCAGATGGAGATGAGAAACTTGTTGGGAACTAGAGCAAAAGTGACTCTTGTTATGTTTTAGCAAAGAGACTGGTGGCATTTTGCCTCTGCCCTAGAGCTTTGTGGAATTTTGAACTTGAGAGATGATTTAGGATAACTAGGAGAAAAAATTTCTAGGCGCATTCACGATGTGACATGGGTGCTGTTAAAGGCATTCAGTTTTATAAGGAAAACAGAGCTTAAAAGTTTGGAACATTTGCAGCTTGACAATGTGATAGAAAAGAAAATCCCATTTTCTGAGGAGAAATTCAAGCCGGAAGCAGAAATTTGCATAAGTAATGAGGAGACAAATGTTAATCCCCAAGACAAGTGTTTCCAGGGCAAGTCAGAGGTCTTCATGGCAGCCCTTCCCATCACAGGCCTGAAGGCCTAGGTGAAATACATGGTTTTGTGGATTAGGTCCAGGGTCACCATGCTGTGTACAGTCTAGGGACTTGGTAATATGTGTCCCAGTTGCTCCAGCCATGACCTAAAGGGACCAAGGTATAGTTCATGCTGTGGCTTCAGACAGTGAAAGCCCCACGCCTTGGCAGCTGTCACATGGTGTTTAGCCTGTGTATGCACAGAAGTCAAGAATTAAGGTTTGGGGACCTCTGCCTAGATTTCAAAGATGTATGGAAATGCCTGGATGCCACAACAAAAATTTGCTGCAGGAGCAAAGTGCTCATTCTTTTGTAAATTACTGTCTTGGATATGATTTTATCAACAGTATGAAAGCAAACTTACACATTTCGGTATTTTCAGAAATCGTTATAGTAGCGCCCTGCTCCTGGTACAAATTTTCTATATTAGTCTGTTCTCACAGTGCTATAGAAAATTACCTGAGACTGAATAATTTATATAACAAAAAAAGAGGTTTAGTTGATTCACGGTTCCACAGACTTAAGAAGTATGGCTGAGAGACCTCTGGAAACTTACAACCATGACAGAAGGCAAAGGGGAAGCAAGCACATCTTATCACTGCAAAGCAGGAGAGAGAGAGGGAACGAGGAAGTGCCACACACCTTTAAACCATTAGATATCATGAGAACTCACTATCATGAGAATAGCAGGGAAGAAATCTGCCCCCATTACCCAATTGCCTCTCAACAGGCCCCTCTCCTAATACGTGGGGATTACAATTTGATATGAGATTTGAGTGGAGACTCAGAGCCAAACCATATCACTACCTAAATACATTGTTTAGAAACTTCTTCATGAAACACATGTCCCTGTTATTTTCCATTAATCATATCTTAAATGTATCTATCTATTCTGTTGATATGTCTTCATTTAACCAATAAATATCTTTTCCAAACTACCACTCTCTCTCAACTGGATAATTTATTTAGCTTTTCCCTAGTATACTCAGAGTAATCTCTGTAAAGCCTCAATGCATTCCCGTAAGGAATGTTACAAGCTGCTGCTTGCTTTGACTCCTCCTGTCCTTTCCAACTATCACTGGCATCATAATTCTCTTTTTATTTCTCCTTTTGACTTATTCTGGCTTTCTATGAGTTCTGATACTTGTATTTATTCTTGCAAAGAGTTACACATGTTGGTTGCATATGTTGAATACTTCTCCCACTTAAGTCATCTAAAAAATGATTGTCTTTTATTCTAATGGAAGGGTACCCTTTCCTGAATTTCTTAGTCACATCATAGCACCCAATGTCTCTACTTAACTGCAGTTGTGTCATTGCAATGTCAGATTATTGTGTTGATGATTTAGTCCCTATGTATTTCCCCACAAAATCAGGAATTTTTTTCAGCATTACACAGAGCATGACACAGAGTCTGCTATTTTGGTATGCTCAATAAATTTTGGTTGTATTAATTGAATGAATAAATGAATGAAGATTAGCTAATAATATTTAGATCAAACTTATTTAGGAATTGTTATCTAGGAAGTATCAAGGAAGGATAAGGTAAATATTAAGTTATTTAATTGATTCACTGTTATAGTTCATATCTTTGTTGCTTTATTCTTCTTCCTCATGTTCTAAGATTCTTCCATTTCCTCATTCTTAATCTCTTTTCTCTTTATTATTCTATAACTGTTGTATTAGGGTTCTCTAGAGGGACAGAACTAATGGGAAATACATATATATAACTGGGAGTTTATTAGAGGAATTTTCTCACATGATCACAAGGTGAAGTCCCACAGTAGACCGTCTGCAAGCTGAGGAGCAAGGAAGCCAGTCCACATCCCAAAACCTCAAAGAAGCCGAGAGTGCAGCCTTTTGTCTGCAAGGCCCGAGAGCCCCTGGCAAACCACTGGTGTAAGTCCAAGAGTCAAAAGCTGAATAATTTGGAAGTCAATGTTTGTGGACAGGAAGCATCCAACACAGGAGAATGAGGAAAGCTGGAAAACTCAGCTCGTGTAGTCCTTCGTGCTCTTCTGCCTGCTTTATTTTAGTCATGCTAGCAGATGATTAGATTGTACCCACCCAGATTGATGGTGGGTCTCTCTCTCTCAGTCCACTGACTCAAATGTTAATCTCCTTTGGTAATACCCTTACAGACACACCCAGGAACAGTACTTTGCATCCATCAATCCAACCAAGTTGGCAGTCAATATTAACTGTCACAAATATTACCATTGTAGGTTGTTTATCATTTGCAGCCAATTTGGTTTAGTTCATGGTTACCTGGCCTTTGTCTCATCATTTAATATAATGCATATTTCTCCTTAACTTGCTTTTTTTTAAATCTTAAATTTTTTTGGACTGTTCAGGTTATAAATTACAAAAGCCAACTTAAAGTAAGTACATATAAGGAAGAATATTTTGAAATATAATAAATCTACAGTGTGACTCTATAAAACACAATAACACACAAAGAATGAATGGATTAAGGACCTTGATAGATCTCTAGATTATGGCAATTACCTCTTCCTGTCTTGTCTCCTCTGAGCATATCCTTTATTATTCAGTGTGTGCTCTCTCTGAGTGCCCTTCTTCATTCTTCCTCAGTGGATTTCACTGCATAATAGACATTTTGGATTTGCAATTCCATCTTTCTCTCCTAATGTTAAAAATTATTGTAGTTGAAGAATTTTGTTTATTCTAATTAATTTGTT
Organism: Cebus imitator; assembly: GCF_001604975.1. Classification (NCBI taxonomy): domain Eukaryota; kingdom Metazoa; phylum Chordata; class Mammalia; order Primates; family Cebidae; genus Cebus; species Cebus imitator. The sequence goes on along the minus strand of NW_016107499.1, from coordinate 1,949,311 downwards.
GACTTAAGAGAGCCTCCATCAGGCAGTATTTTGGAAAATGTCTTGATGAGTAAATTCTCCGTAATGAAAAATGTTGGTGACAAATCTTGTTTCAATTATATGTCTCTACATTTCTACCTAAACTCAGGGTTCTTGGATAATTTTGCCACTCCATCTATAACATGAGGAGAAAACACCTTTCATAGGGTTATAGATAGAATTAAATTAAGTAACCTAAGAAGCAATTTTTACCATAACTGAATGAGATTACCCACCATATATATTGACCATTATAGAAATTAAAAACATGTCAGAATCATGGAAATACATATTACCATAAACTGTATAGTCACCTGACTGAAAGTGCTTTTGTATATTATTTTGAATATTGTTTTAAATATATAGCAGAAAGATTTTGAGAAAAATAAACAAAAGCCATGTAGATAAATGACTTACTCATAAGGTTAAATTGTAAGGAATATGAAAAATTGAAATAATTACCTCATTTGGAGGCAAAATATGTTGCATCTGTTTGCTATAATCTCAGTGATAGTAAAGTGAAGATTGGTGACTTCAAATTTCAGAATAAAAATGAACCTTTATGAGGTGAAGATTTTTCACTTTGACACATATGATTAGAAATATAATTTTCATATTTATGGTGATGAATAACTTACATTTCAATGTGTATTGCCTTAAATTCATGTTTGTGTGAACTAGTCTTTGGATAAGAATTATATTCAGATGCATCTCTCCATTGAGCTTTATTTTGTTTTATTTTAAATTATTTATTTATTTATTTGTTTATTTATTTATTTATTTATTTTTGAGGCAGGGTCTTGCTCCTCTCACCCAGGAATGCAGCAGCATGATCATTGCTCACTGCAGCCTTGACCTCCAGGACCCAAGAGATCCTTCCACCTCAGACTCCTAAGTAGCTGGGACTATAGACATATGCCACCATACTTGGATACTTTTTTAATCATTTGTAGAGATGAGGTCTTGTTGTGTTGCCCAAGCTGATCTGGAACTCCTGGGCTCAAGTGATCTTTCTGCCTCGGCCTCCCAATATGTTAGGATTACAGGTATGAGCCACTATGCCCAGCCTAGACATTCAGAAAAAAAATACCACGTACTCTTTGCCATGGACCCTTTTGTAGACAAACATATATCCAGACATTACTATATAGAGAATTTTTCCTAAGGCCCATATTCCCCACACTTTGTATTGATTTGAGATATTCACTGCAGTGAACTAGAACAGGAACGCAAATGCACTTTTACATGAGTGGACTTGTAGGGTTACACAAATTGCTTGGATGATTATCCATTTCATATTCATAGCTCTAAATCTTTAGAGTATCTGTCTCTTAAAGAGTATCTGGTACATTGCAAGGGTAAACAAGTGAAAAAGATAGGAAAACGTGATTTAAGGAAAATTTCAGGAAATGGATACTTCACAGAGGTTGTTGCTGACAGGAGATGCTATTGTTAGAATAAAGATAAAAGTAACTATTTTAGAAATTTTAGTGAAAATTTCTAAAAGGCATGTGCATATTATAATTCCACCTGTCTAAGAATCACTATTGAATCTTTTAGTACTTCTATTTAGGTAAAACCATTTTCAGATTAATAATAATAATAATAATTATAGCATTAGATTAAAGAAGTCTAATGTAGTCTGTTTTTAAGATTTTTGGATTGCTTAATTTGCCTCCTTAACATAACACTTCCATCTAAGCTCCATCTAACAACAGTGAACCTTAATCATATGAACTCCTGTTTGGCATCCATCTAGCTACATGACACACTAAGGGAACACTTTTATTTGTACATTGTTTTCTCCCTCCCTCCCTCCGTCCCTCCCTCCCTTCCTCCCTCCCTGCCTTTCTTCCTTCCTCCCTCTCTCTCTTTCTCTCGTTCTCTTATTCTCTCTTTCTTTTTTGAAGTTTTGCTCTTGTTGCCCAGGCTGGAGTGAAATGGTGTGATCTCAGTTCACCGCAACCTCTACCTCCCGGGTTCAAGCTCTTCTCCTACCTCAGCCTCCTGAGTATCTGGCATTACAGGCATGTGCCCCCACACCCAGATATATTTGCACATTATTTTCTAGGACAACGTCAGTCAAAAGATGAGCTTCTGATTTTTACAAGATTGGGTCAAGTGTAAAAAAATACATGAAGACAGGTTTCCACTCAAAAGAAAACACTGTACTTAAAAACATACACATCAATATATACAGTGGAGAAAAGATAAAAGATAAAACTCTTAAAAAAAGTAATGATGTATCAAAAGGGCATTCATCCTTTTTTTGCTTTTCATACTTTCTAATTTTGTGCACAATTTATGTGTTTACTTGTTTTCACTTTTGTGAAATTAGTTACAAAATCCATATATCAAATTGCAAGTGTGACATGCCTTTTTTAAAATTTCATGCCAATTTGCATCTTATATAATCAAAATCTAATAAATCAACTACTTTTGCAATAGGCATAATATATTAGTTTCGTGTTGAATTAATACATTGAATAAATGAAAGATTTTAGAATTGTAGTCTATATACATTTTTTTCTCATAAGGAATGATATAATTCTGTCTAAATGTTATCTAGTGATAACACTCTTCATAAATTTCTACTGAAATATTGCTATATAAATTAAACCTCAGTATTTTCAAAAGCACGTGATATACCATCTAATGCTAGGATTCAGGTTAACCTTCTACTACAAAGCCAACAAAGTCAAATGCAGAGTAGTTCTCACTGCCCTCTATACCCTCTCAATCAGAAGAAAATGATATGTTTGTAAGTAAATAGGAAAAAAAGCTTTGGGCCTTATATACTGTCTATGTACAGGCACAGAGTTCAATATTTGCCAGACATAAAACCCTGTATAAAAATAGTAGAGTTTTGTGAAATAGCCAAGGATTTCTCCTGTATTCTCCTCCCTTAAAAGCTGTCAATAGAATAACCATACAATTCATCAATCCCAATACTGGGTATATGTCCAAAGAAAAGGAAATCAGTATATAAAAGAGATCTGTGCATTCCCATATGTAATGCAGCACTATTTACAATAGCCAAGATATGGAATCAGCCCAAATGTGGATAAAGAAATGTAGTGCATATATAGTATTCATATATATACATAATGGAATATAATTCAGCCATTTAAAAAAATGAACTCTTATCATTTGCAACAACATGAATGGACAAAGAGAAAGTTATATTAAATGAAATATGCCAGGCACCAAAAGACAAATTTTGCATATTTTCACTCATATGTTCAAGCTAAATTTTTTAAAAAAACATTGAAGTCATGGAGATCAAGTAGAATGATGGTTACTAGATGCTGGAAACAGTAACAGAGAATGGGCAGATAGGAGAGGGTTAGCTAATGGGTATGAAAATACAGTTAGAATTAATAAGATAAAGTATTTGGTAGTACAACAGGGACTAGAATTAATAATTCATTGTACATTTTTAAATAACAAAAATTAGAATTAGAAATATTCCTAACACAAAGAAATAATAAATGCTTGAAATGGTGGATAACCTAAACTGCTTTGATTATTATGCAATGTATGATTTTATAAAAATATCACATGGACCCCCATAAAAATATGCAATATTATGTATTTATAATAATTATCTTTCTTTAAAATTTAAACTTGCCATCATTTTCTTTTAAACAATACATATAAATAGGCTTCATTAAAATTAGGAAAATAGATGTGTAATGTATACCATGTAAGGTATTATTCTCAAAGACAAATGCTAGAAGTGTGGCTGTTCATATTTTGCAAGAGATAGTTTTTTACACATACTGTTTTTGTCAAAATCTCAGAGGACCAAGCATGGGGAAGAGGAGATTATAAGATTTTCCTACAGAAAGGACATTAAGGTACAATTAGACAAAGAAGAGCCATGTTAAAAGTGAAAATTATGAAACACAATTGGTGTGTGACATTATAACACATCATCTTATGTTTTAACAAAACGATGTAAGAGTAAAGAACAAGGAAATAGAAAATGTTACATTAATAATTAAACCTAATACCACAGAAATAAAATACACAATTCCTTCTTTTTTTGTATGTGTGTGACAAAGTTTTATTCTTTGTGCCCAGGCTGGAGTACAGGGGCGCGATCACAGCTCACTGCAACCTCTGCCTCCCAGGTTCAAGCAATTCTCCTGCTTCAACCTCCTGAGTAGCTGGGACCACAGGCGTATGCCACCACGCCCAGCTAATTTTTGTAATTTTAGTAGAGAAGGGGTTTCACCGTGTTGGCAAGGATGGTCTCGATCACTTGACCTCGTGATCCACCCACATCTGTCTCCCAAAGTGTTGGGATAACAGGCATGAGCCACCACGCCTGGCCCACAGTTCCTTTTTTAATCTATTGGTCTCTGATAATTCTCGACTTCTAGTTCTCCTTCGTAAAAGCACCTAAGTACTGTTAATCTGTTCATCTCCTGGACCTCATGAATTCCTCCCTCCTTCATTGCCTTGCACATGTATGGGAAGGTTTTCCTAAGCCATGCTTACATATCACAAAGCTGTCCTGCTTGTTTTCCTGCCACCTGTCAAGTGAATAGGCACTTCATGGTTGCAACTCTCTTGTGTATTTCATAAAGATCACAGGATTGCCAACTTCTGAGCTGCTTAATCTCCTCCTAGAGCCTTTCACAGCAGTCATGGCCATCCGTTAAATCTCCAATATTCCCCTCAATTATACCCTTTTTTACTAAAATCTTGGTCCCAGATCCTGTGAACACCAGCAAGAGAGAAACAGTCACTCCCTTCCCAAACTCACAGCAGCAGCTCCCCTTTTAACAAACATAATCTCAGACAGGATTTTATCCTAAAAGAAAGAGAAATATCCCTTTTCTTATTTTCTCTTATTTTCTCATTGATTGGAATTTTTCTGACCCAGAATATAAATGCTAGCTTGCATAGCAGCAAGTTCTATTAAAATGATTTTGCTTTTTTTACATTGTCTTGTTTTCCTCCCCCAAAGTAATAACATTATTCAAAGTTAAGTTTAGCTCTCAATAACCAGGAAACCTACTAAAAGTTTTTAAAGATAATAAAATGTGATTATGTATATCTAAAGATTAATATTTCAGAAATGTAAGAATTAAATTTTAGGCAGAATACTCAGGTTAGCATTTTCAGTAGAATCTTTGTTAAAATTAATCATGTCTAAGTGTCAGCCCAACTCTATCTTGGCACTAGGATGATACCTTAAAAATGGTGAGTCTCTCATTGAAGTTAGTACTGAATAGTCTGGTCAATCTTCCTCAGAAGTATGGTAAATAAATGTGAATACTTGGGAGCAAAACAAAGGAGGGGAGGTTATTATTTAGATCAGTTGGTCATACAAGCTGTCTCTTAAGAGGTAAGTTTTTAATTTTTGCCTAAAAATGGGAAACATCTACATCTACTTAAAGACATTGCAAAAAATGCTATAACATTTTCACCTACTTAAAGGCATTACGAACAAGCCTAGGCATAAACAAAACCATGTGAAAACCCTCTAAAGCAGGAAGAGTTATATTGTAGAAACTGAGAAAAACACTAGAACATCTGAGAGGTAAGGGGGAAGCATGGTATGGTAATTTTTTATTTGGAGAAGAAGGAAGATTGTTCTGGGCTTTGAAGTTCATGATGAAATATTTGAATTTAATCCAAGTGAAGGGAACATTATAAAAATTTTGTAAAAGTACATGATCTTATGTACTTTTAAAAAAACATCACTCTGGCTTCTGTGGAGAAGAAATGAAGGCAGGGAGTTTGCTTTGGAAACTACTGTTCTATTATACACAAGATACAGTAAAATATTGGGCCAGGAAGATTACACTGGATATTAGGAAGATATTTTGAAGGTAGGATGTATATAACTTATGGATTAGCTGCATATTGACATAAAAAATAAAATTATCAGGATAATTGCCTAGTTTAAGAGTTAGATAAAGTGCTGAGCTAGATAATTTTTGAACTTGGCAACATATTGTTGACATTCAATGTGAAAATGATTGAGACTACAGAGAAAGAAAGTGCCTCATTTTTCCTGAAAATTTTTCGCCTTTTGTGATTTATGAATTTCCAAATCTTAATGGCAAGCTAATGAACACGTGCTAGCATGTAAACTATTTTGCTGTTCATTTCATCTGCTACTTTAATCAATTGATGTTTTCAATGTTATGACAACACAAACCTAATTATACTAAATGCTTCCCATTTGTAAATATATTGTAATTTCAAATCTTGGGAAAATAGCTTTAACTTGAGATACCCTTGACTTCTATCTCTCCCACTATTTGAGTATCTGAGTCATCAAAAAAAATAAGTGGTCTGTCTTCAAAATGTGTTTGTAAATGGTCTAATTCTTGTTGCTATAACCTTGGTTAAAGCTACAGTTATTTCTTGCTTACACTGATGTAGTCTAAGTGGGCTCCCTGCTTGTACCGTTCTTACTTTTTAGTGTATTAGCCAGAGAGAAGCCTAATTGATTCAGCTATGTAACTCTTCCGCTGAGAATCTTTCAGTGAGTTTAAAATGCATAGTTATTACAATCATCTAAATTCTTTCTCATTCAATTTTCACCTTGCTTCTCCATTTCTTACACTTTAGTGAGGTTGGCCATGGCCAACATTAACCATGCTCCTGCCTTTGTACTAGCTCTTTTCATTCATTACCTGAAGTGCTCTTCCCCCGATGTCTACATGGCTCAGGTGACTTCTTCAGGAATTGTCAACTGTCATCTTTATAGTGAGGTCTTCTGAGACATGCAAATTACAATTGCCACAATATCTTTTTCCCATTTCCTCTGCATTTGCTGCATAACTCTTATTAAAACATTTATTTGGATTGCTTCCTTTTACCACCCACTAGAAGTTTAGTGAGTTCTGTAAAGGCAGATATTTTTGCCTGCTTTGCTCTTGGATATAAGTCTAATGTCTAGATGAAGTGTCTACCACCTAGAAAAAAAAATTTAAGTGAGCGGCTAGAGGTTTTCCAAGTTCACTATTTTCGCCATAGTTGTGTATTATTTTAATAACAAGAACTAGATATAATAAAAATGCATGTAATTATAATTTTAAAATTAAGGGAGATAGTGCCAAACAGTATATATTAGTAAAAGAGTAGTATATCTGAAAAAATTATTGAAACATCTCCATAAATAATAATAATAATTCTAACCTGTATTTTTTGCTTATTAAATGTCTCACGTTTCACTTAGAACTTTTATTTTCTCTTTTAGTTTAATGAAACTTCTTCAGATCCATAGCCAATGAGTTGTATATTTAGAACATAATTCTGTATTTCTGATCCCAGAACCTGAGCTGGTAAACACTCTTTTATTCTGCCTCATGTTTAAGAATTTGTTTTCAAGCCTGGTTCCACGTAAAGATTAACGTTGGGCTCCTTTAAGAAACACATTGCTAGTCTTCTTTTCTCAACATATATAATCTGAATCCTTTGGGGTTAGTGAACAGGAGTCTTTTTAAACAAACAGGTAAAAAAGAAGTTTCCAAGTGAGACTGATATGTTCCCAGCTTTAAGAATCATGGATACAGAGCATCAAAAAATAATTCAGCCAGAAAATAAACCATCTAGAAAAAAATGTTTTTTTCATTGGAAGATGCAGAAGTTAAGGGAAATAGGAAACAATTTTTTTTTTTTTGCCTTCTGATGTATAACTTCACAAAAAACATTTCACTGATCATTGAAGTACCAAACTAATTTCTAACAAAAACTTAGATAGATAATAGGGTATGAAATCAGCAATCATGAAAACAATTTGCATAGTAAGAGCACCAAGGAATTGTTTTTATAAATAGCTCGCATCTACTTTTTAATGAAAATTCACCAAAATACATGTTTACATGATAGAATATGCAATGGAGTTCAAAAGTTTTGTAAATGCAAATGGTTTCTTTTTCTGTCCTGCCCATATTAACAGAAAACAACAATAATAAAACTGTACTGAAGAATATGATCACTCAGGCAACAAGAGTATTCATTTTCATTCACGGTTTACTTTGGTATATTTTAAGTAGAATCAGGGAATGTGAAATATGTATAAATATATATACATATACCCCCATACTCCCCACAAACATATATGTGTGTGTCTGTATATATATGTATGTATGCTAACTCTGTGCTCAAAAATTAAGCAGCAAAGGTCAGAAAACAAATTTACAAGATAGACAACATATTTAATGCTAAGTAACACAGGGATAATATACTGACCATTAGAATCAGATGGGATGTGAGTACAAAGAAGTAAGTGGAAATAGTGTGATGAAGAGGTTAAGTAGCATTGGGAGTTGTACATATCTGCAATTCCCAGGACACTCCTACCATTTCTATTGAAGTATAGTTGCCAGTCTAACAGTGTCCAGCTTTATGATTTGATGTACATAAACACTGTGACATAGTCATCACAAAAAAGCTGATTAATTTAATTAACATATTCATCACTTCATATAGTTAACATTTCTATTTTTCTTTCTCTCTTTCTTTCCCTTATCTTCATTATTTTTCTTTTATTTTCATGATGAGAATAATTAACATCTACCTTCTTAGCAAATTTCAGTTGTCCAATACAATACTATTAATGATAGTCACATTTTTGTACATTAGATCTTTGTACCACTGGAACAGCATCTACCTATTTTCCAATCCTTCAGCCCCTGGTAAGCACCATTCTACTCTCTGTTCTTATGAGTTTGACTATGTAAATTCCACATGTAAGTGTGATCATATGGTATTTGTCTTCCTGCATCTAGCTTATTTCACTTGGCATTATATTATTTTGCTTCCTCTATTGTACTAATCTATTATCTTACTGCTTTAAAGAACTACCTGAAACTGGGTGACTTCAGGTAGTGAAATAGAAGAAAACAGGTTTAATTGACTCAGTTCTGCAGACTTAACAGGAAGCATGACTGGGAGGCCTCAGGAAACTTACAATCATGGCAGAAGGCCAAGGGGAAGCAAGCACCTTTTTGCATGGCAGTAGGAGAGAGACAGAGAGAATAGAGATGTTCCATACCCTTTTAAAGCATTGGATCTCATGAGAACTCACTCACTCTCATGAGAACAGCAAGGAGGAAATCTGTCCCCACGATCTGATTACCTCCTACCAGCTTCCTCTTCCAAGTCCACATTAGATTTGGGTGGGAACACAAATCCAAATCATATCATCTATGTTGTTAAATATGTCAGGATTTCCTCAATTTGTAAGGTTAATTAGTATTCCATTGTATAAATATATCATAGTTTCTTTATTTGTTCTTCTGTTGGTAGACATTTGAGTTGTGTCCATTGTCTTGGATATCATGAATAATGCTGAAGGGAACATGGGCTAGTAATCCCACTTCTGGGCTATAAATGAGGATCTAAATTTTTATTTCAGCTTCCACTGTAGGAAGTCTAATGGTTGTTCACCAATATTCAGACTGCCCTTATTTAATCATAGTACTTCCAAATTTTAGCTGGTTATGTGTGCAGCATATTTGATATTATACTTTCCAGCTCATTTTTCCTTGTTGCAACTACGTTCTGGGCAATGAGATGAAAGCAACAATTATAGAAGCATCTTCTGATCCATACCTAGGGAAGAATTATGTGAGTACTACCCAGCCTTGCCCTCTTCTTTATGGCCACAAAGGAAATAGCTTCCTTGACCTCAAAGGTAGAAACCATATTTGAGAATGGAAGATTGCCTTTATCCCTGGCAACTAACTACCTTTGAACTATTGTATAAAAGAGAAATACTTATTTATCTTGAATGTGTCACTGCATTTTCAGTTCCTTGTTTTTGAGTAGTACAAGCACTAACTCATCTGCTTATAAGTTGTGTAAAATTACTCAAGTTATATCTATTTTAATGTTTTCAGATTGATCATTATAAAATAATTAATATTATAGGACTTAGAGGACTATATTACTAATGTATGTATAACACTTGTGTTTGGGTATTTATCCACTACAAATCTCATGTTGAAATGTAATACCCAATGTTGGAGGTGGGGTCTGATAGAAGTTGGTTGGATCACGGGGACAGATACTTGTGGAAGTTGGTTGGATCACAGGGACAGATACTCATGAATGTCTTGGTGCTGTCCTCGTAATAATAAGTGTGTTGTCACCATTAGTTCACATGAAAGCTGGTTGTTTTAAATATTGTGGCACTTTGCCCCCCTCTTGCTTCCAGTCTTGATGTACCTGCTCCCAGATGTTCTCTGCCATGATTGTAAGCTTCCTGAGGCTCATGAGAAGCAGATACTGGCACCATGCTTCCTGTAAAGCCTGCAGAACTGTGAGCCAATTACTCAGTCTCAGGTATTCCTTTACAGCAATGCAAAAGGGATTAATAAAGAAAATTGGTATCAAGGAGTGAGGCATTGCTATAAAGATACCTGAAAATGTGTACATGGCTTTGGAACTGGGTAATGAGCAGAGGCTGGAAGAGTTTGTTGGACTCAGAGGAAGACAGGAAGATGAGAGAAAGTTTGGAATTTCTTAGAGACTGGTTAAATGATTGTGACCAAAATGCTGACAGTAATAGGGACAGTGATGGCCAGGCTAATGAGGTCTTGAATGGAAATAAAGAATTTATTAGGAAGTGGAGTAAAAGTCACCTGTAGTATGCCATAGTAAAGAGCTTTGCTGCATTATGTCCACACCTAGGGATCTGTGGAGGGTTGAAGTTAAGAGTAATGACTTAGGGTGTCTGGAAGAAGACATTTCTAAGCAGCAAAGTGTTCAAGGGGTGACCTGAGCAGCTTCTAATAACCTACGATTAGATACCCAGAAAACAAAGGAATGCCTTAAAGTTGGAATTTATAATTAAAGGGAAAACAGAGTGTAAAAGTTTAGAAAATTTGCAGCCTGGCCCTGTAGCAGAGAAGAAATCCAAGGAGGCTATGGAGCAAACACTTGCTAGAGAGATTAGCATGACTAAAAGAGAGCCAAATACTACTATCCAAGGAAATGGGATAAAAGACTCAAAGGCATTTCAAAAAACTTCAAGGCAGCTCCTCCCATCAGTGGCCCAGAGGCATAAGACAAATTAATTTGGGAGGCCAGACTGAGGACCTTGCTTCCGTGTGCAGCCTTGGGACATTGATCCCTGCATTGAGGCTATTCTGGCTCCAGTCTCAGTTCGAAGTGTCCCAGAAACATCTCTGGCCACTGATCTGAAAGGCGCAAACTGTAATCCTTGGCAGCTTCCACGTTTTGTTAAGTCTGAAGGCACACACAATGCAAGAAAAAAGAAGTTTGTCAGCTTCACCTAGATTTCAGAGAATATATAAGAAAGCCTGGGTATCCAAGCAGAAGGCTGCCACAAGGCTGGAGCCCTCACAGAGATTCTCTACTATGGCAGTGCAGAGGGGAAATGTGAAGCTGGAGTCCCCACACAGAGTTCTCCAGGGCACTTTCTAGTGGAGCTATGGGAAGGGGGATGCCACCTTCCAGACTCAAGAATGGGAGAGTCACTAGCAGCTTATAATCTAAGCATTGAAAAGCTGCAGGCACTCAAGGCCAACCCATGACAGCAGCCACAGGGACTGTACCCTGTAAAGCCAAAGAAGTGGACCTGCTCAAGCCTTGAGAGCCCACCCTTTGCACCAGTGTGTCCTGAATGTGGGACATGGAGTCAAAAGAGATTATTTTGGACCTTTAGAGTTTAATGACTGCCATGCTGGATTTAAGACTTGCATGGGGACTGTTTGACCCTTTCTTTTGGGTGACTTCTCCCTTTTGGAATGGAAGCATTTACCCAATGCCTGTAGCACTGTTTTATCTTGGAAGTAAATAACTGTTTTTACTTTACAGGCTTATAGGTAGTGGGAGATGATTCTCAGATGAGACTTAGAACATTGGACTTAATGCTGAAACAAATTAAGAATGTACTAAACTATTGGGAGGAAATATTGTATTTTGCAATGTGAAAAGGACATAAGATTTAGGGGGCCCAGGTTGAATAACATGGTTTGGATGTTTGTCCCCTCCAAATGTCATTTTTGAAATGTAATCACCAATGTTGAAAGTGGGGCCTGGTGACAGGTGTTTTAGTCATGGGAGCAGATCCTTAATGAGTGACTTTTTGCTGTCCTCATGATAGTTACTGCATTCTTACTGTTAGTTCACATGAGAGCTGGTTATTTAAAAGAGTGTAGCATCTCCCTTCTCACTCTCCTGCTTCCACTCACACTATGTGATGTGCCTGCTCCTCCTCACACTTCTGCCATGATTGTAAGCTTCTTGAGCCTTGCCAGAAGCAGATGTTGGCACCATGCTTTCTGTAAAGCTTGCAGATCCATGAGCTAATTAAACTTTTTTTATTTATAAATTACCCAGTCTCAGGTATTCCTTTATAGCAACGCAAAAAAAGCATAATACAATTTAGTAGCCAATGTACAGCACTTAATAACCAATAATTATTAAAAATCAAAAGATAAAGAAAAACTAACTTACTTTGTCCAGCTTTATTCGTTGTAAGTTCTATAAGTAATCTCTCAGTTTATGGTGAAGACATCTCAAATAGATTAATTTTAACAATTATATTTATAGAGCTATTAAATTATGACTAACCTGTTGTTTATCTTTCCTTACATTATACCTAGCCAAGTATATATTTAATACCTATTTTATTACTTCTTATATATATCAAATTCCATAAAACCTTTGTCTGTATCAATCTAAAACCTTTGGACATATTGTTTAATTTTTGTTTTAATTCATTTTAAAATTACTAAATTTAAAGAATAAAATAAATGTTGAAGAATTTGTTTTCTAATCTCTCATATATAAACTGATTTATATAATGTATCATATGTAAACTGATTATATCACAGAAATTAAGCATTTTTGTGATCTAGAAAAACTATATTGTCTTCGTATAATACTGTTAAGTACTATTGGTGTTCTGCCTTCTAATTTTACTCCTAGTAGAAGTAAATATTCTTTTACTTTAATACAATTAGTATGAGGAGTATGTTTATATATCAATAATAAATGGCCCATCACCCTGCCTAAAGACCATGGTACTTCATATTTAAAACACTAACCATGTTTTTCTTACTTCATTATAGAAATCTACAGGCATTAACACATCATTAAACTAAGTTAGATTTTTGGGAAGATGCAACAAAGTATATAACTTTTTCTCATCTACACCAAACACATTCATAACCACTCAAGTCTTTGCTAAAATGGTGAATATGTGAGTGAGATGAACATGAAGTACCTAACCCATGCAGGGAGCAGAAGAGATGGGAGAGGGAATGGCAGTGATAACATAGGGGTAGTAAGTGTGAACGTCATATTTGAAATTGTAGGTCAGAGAGCAATTCCCTAAAGAGAAATTTTACCTACTTTGGAATATTTCCCATAACTAAAAAGAAGTGAAGAGGAAGGGATGCTTGACTACACATGTGTTTGATTGTATGACTAAGGATTAAAATAGTGGTATTTGAATAAAAATATTTTAAATGTATATATTTGCAATACTCAAAACATTTAAAATCATTTCTCAAATTTTATTCTCTCTGGTTCACTCAACAAATTCTAAATATTTATATTGATCTAATTAATCATTATCAGCCAGCTCAATTCAAACTGCATTATCTGACTAGAATATTTTTATTGTTGAGAACATGAACAGAGACTATTTAGATTAGAATGATCTTGATGTTAATTATAATGCTTCATTATGCACATTAAATCATTTCTAACTGAATTTATTCTGTTGTATATAAAAAATAATTGAATAATCAGGGAATAATTTAGCTATAGTCTTGTAACTATGAATAAATATCCTGACATGTTATTTCACCAAAATATAAACAAGTTTAAATGTACAACATTTTATTAGAGTACAACCAAATGCTATTTATGAAACTTCCTAAACAATTTGGGAAAACATGTCATATAGAATATTTTAAAATGTGTTAACGAGCTAGGTTTATCCACAAACAAGAGAGTCTAAAGTTAGGTCCAATAGTTATTTTAGCAAGGTCTTCTACTCTCCTTCCAGTTCAGATAGGTAATCTAGAATATCAACTGTCTAGGCTCTTCATCTGAAAAGCCATCTATGTTTGGGATGTTAAAACCTTCTGGATATTTTTATTATTTTATTGTTAAATATGACCATTAGGTAGACTTATTTGGGTTTTAAGGTAGCCATTACATATTTCTCCACGTATTTTGGCCTGATAAACATAGCTTGTTTCTAAAACATAAACAACCAAGTTTAGCACAGGTACTAGCTTTCTAATGATAGCCAATACATAAATACAGTGAAAATAAAATAAATCATTTTGGGCATAAATTTAGAGTTTTCCTTCTTTGTATTTATTTTTTCTATGGTAGGAATTAGTAATGCTTAGGAACGTTTTATTAGTTATCTGAAGACTAGTTTTATATGAGGCTTCAATATGTTAGTGAAACTGGAACAAGATATTCATGGCTATATAAGTCATCTGATCTACTTCCACATTGTGTTACAGCTTTAAATAAAGCTTCTACACTGTACTTCTTCATCGTCTACACATAGTAAGCCAGGAAAATTAACTTTGTAATCTATTGGTCAGTTCATTTGCTACAGATATCACCACTGTGAACACTGTAAATTGTATTTAAATATAGTTTAACTGTCTGTAAACGGCCTGTGTTAGTCAGCTCTATTAGACCCCCTGCCTTATCTCGAGGGTTTATGTATTCAGGGGTTCTTGCCTTTGTATACTGGAAAAATTGGACCACAGGTGGGCTTGGGGAATGAGTGCAAGGGTTTATTGAGTGGAAGTAGCTCTTAGCAGATCGGGGAGCCAGAAGGGAGATGGTTTTCCCCTGGAGTGGAGCTGCTCAGTGGCCGGGGCTCTCCTCTGACTGCCCTGGCCAAACTCCATGTGATTCCACCAGTGGATGGCAAGCTGGCATGTTGTTGTGCTCTTCCACAGGAGTGCTCTTCCCAACATCCAGTCACTTCTGTCTTCTTCACTGATGTGTTCCTCTCAATGTCCAACTGCTGTGCCTCTGCCAGCTAGGGTCTCAGGGTTTTTATAGGCACAGGATGGGGCATGGCGGGCCAGGGTGGTCTTGGAAAATGCAACATTTGGGCATGAAGGCAGGAGCTTGTCCTCACCTAGGTCTACGGACAGAGGTCCAGGGATAGGCCTCTAGCCAGGGACCTGCCTTTCTCTACCCAGCACTTTCCTGCCCCCTTTCTGTAACAGTAGAGTTGTATTGAATCTATAGATTGCTTTGGGTAATATGGTCACTTAACAATATCAATTCTTCCGATTCATGTACAAGAGAAATCTTTCCATTTATTTGTGTCTTATTCAGATTCGTTCATTAATCTCTTACAGTTCTTTTTTTTTTTTTTTTTTTCTCCTTGGTTTTTTTTATTTTTTTTTATTTTTTTTTTTCTGATGCTTTTGTACATGGAATCATTTTCTTAATTTTCTTTCTCATTGTTTCCAGCTAGTATAAAAAATACAACTGATTTGTATGTTGATTTTATACCTTGCAACTTTAAAAACATGGGTAAAAAGCTCCTTGGCATTGGATTTGGCACTACCGTTTTTTTGGTTGTGACATCAAAGCCACAGGAAACAAAAGCAAAAATAAAGTGAGACCATGTCAAACTAAAAAGTTTCTGCAAGCAAAGGAAAAAATGAACAAAATAAAAAGGCAGTCTGTGGAATGGGTAAAAAACTTGCAAACTGTATATCTGATAAATTGTTAATATTCAAAATATGTATGGAACTCACACTTCTAGCAACACACACACACACACACACACACACACACTACAATTAAAAAATGAGCAAAAGTCTGAATAGTGAATAGGGAACTCTGTAGACCCTTAGTGTGAATGTATATTGGCATAGCCATTATGAAAACAGTATGGAAGTTTTTTTTTTTTTACATTAAAAATATAAGTACCATATGTTCTAGCAGTCTTACTTCTGGATATACATTCAATGGAAATGAAATAAATATGTCAGAGAAATACCTGCACCATTCATTTCCATTGAAGTAATATTGATGTTGCCAAAATATGAAAACAACCTAAGTATCCATCATGGGATAAATGGATAAAGAAAATACACAAAATGGAAAACAATTCAGCCTTTAAAAAGGAGATCCTGTCATTTGCTACAACATGGATGAACCTGGAGGATATTAGTTTAAGAGAAAATAGCCTAGGCATGTAAAGACAAATGCTACATGATTTCATTCATAGATACAATCTGAAAAAGTTGAACCCATAGAAGTAGAGATTAGACTGGTAGTTACTAGAAGCTGGGAAGTGGGGGAAATAGAAAGATATTAGTCAAATGGTACAACCTTTCAGTTTTAAGATGAACAAGTTCTGAGTATCTACGGTACAGCATGGGTGGTGATAGATGTGTCAATTAATTTGATTGTGGTAATCATTGCATAGTATATACATGTCAGATCATCACATTGTACACTTAGAATGTGTATAATCTATATTTTTGAATTAAATGTTTCAAAAATAAATAAAATATTTTTTAAAAAGAAAATTCAGAGTATGAATTTCATCTAATATATGAGTGACAATAAAATATGTACATGAAATTGCAGCTTATAGTCTACCATTCATAATCAAATTATTCATTACTGTGACACTACTTTGGGTAGTTGTAACACTGAGATACCGATGCAGTTATTTCCCTAGGGTGAGATCTGTTGCAACAGGAAGCCAAAAAAAGGGGAAAACAATTACCTAAAATGCTGACTATATACTAAAAATTGTTAAAACACCACGTATAGAAATAATATTTAAAGAAATAAAAAAAATTAAATTTTGTTTCTTTTATAGAAACAAAAATATTCATGATGTTTTTTTTTTTTTGAGATGGAGCCTCACTTTGTTGCCCAGGCTGAAGTGCTATGGCATGGTCTTGGCTCACTGCAACCTCTGCCTTCCAGGTTCAAGCAGTTCTCCTGCCTCAGCCTCCCAAGTAGCTGGGACTACAGGTGCCTGCCACCACACCCAGCTAACTTTTGTATTTTTAGTAGAGATGGGGTTTCACCATGTTGAACAGCTTAGTCTTGAACTCCTGACCTCATGATCCACCCAATTTAGCCTCCCAAAGTGCTGTGATTACAGGCATCAGCCACCATGCCCAGCCATATTAATGAATTTTATTAGACTCTAGGGAAAGTATAATGTAATCAGAGGTATAATAAACTAAGATCCTTCTCTGAAGAACCTGACATTATGATGAAACAGGGAACTAAACTGAAAATTATATTTCAGTGTTGTAATGATTCATGTTATAATCCATACAGACTATGAGTGGTGTGAACATTTTCCCCCCGTATTGGTCAGAGAAGTCTCAATATAAGATGACATTGACTTCTATATAGAAGGGAATCACAGATTCAAGATATTAAAAGTTGAAAGAGCAACAAATTCAAAAGCATTTTGCACCTGTGTTCACTTCACGGTGAATGCTGATAAAGGAATATTTGAATTATTGTGCATCATTGTTATATATATGATATACTGGGTTGTGTTTGTATGTGCCCTATTATGGCATGATTAGATGCCTTTCTACTCTAACATATTAAGACTCTGATAAATGTCTATCAACAAACAGCAATTACTGCTCCAACAATAGAATATATCTGTTTCTGAACTATAAAATGTATTTGTTTGCTTTATTTATATTCAATGTAAACTTTGGCATCTATCCTAGAATCCCATCTATATTAATTGAGCAGAAAAATACATGTGTATACATGCATGTTTTTATATGTGACTGTGCGTGTGTGTGTGTGTGTGTGTGTGTGTGTGTGTAAGAGAGAAAGAGAGAAGAGAAAAGAGAAATGCACAGTTGCTAGAACAGAGACCCAGAGAAGCATGCTTTTACCTTGGCATTTTCAGTAACAGTTATAAATCTTGACCTGCCTGTATTAGTAAAGTAGATAAAGAATAAGCCATTTTTGTGGATTACATTAAAATTCCCTATTGATTCTGAGTAATATTTCTATTATTTCAAGTGAATAGAAGTTTTGATAAAGGCAAATTAAATAACACTATTTAGCCTTGCTAAATTACATGGGAGAAAATAAATTGGCATATGAAATTCACCGTAAATTTTCTAGAGATTTTAGAACATTAAGTTGTGTGTAAGCATTAAGAAATTGATACCTGATTTAATCTTATTTTGTGAACAAGCTAATTTTGCACTGAAATAGAAAAGCCCCTGTGGTTTTATCTTAATGAAAGGGTATTTGGCTTATTAATTATTTAATTCTATTTTATTTACTATTTAAATACAGTCATGTATTGCTTAAGGATGGGGATGCATTCTAGGAAATGGATCATTAGGTGATTTGGTCATTGTGTGATCATCATAGTGTACTTACACAAACCAACATGGTAGACCCCACTACACACCTAGACTGTATGGAACAGCCTATTGCCCCTGGACTATGAAGCTATATAACATATTATTCTATTGAATACTATAGGCAGTTCTAACACAGTGGCAAGTAGTTGTGCATCTAGACATGTACAAACATATTATTGAAAAGGTACAGTCAAAATATAGTCTTATAATCTTATGGAACCATCAAGTATGCAGACCATCATTGACCAGAATGTTGTTATGCAGCTTATGGCTGCAGTTCATACAGAATATTTAAAATTTTGTTTTATAGATAACTTTTTATAACTGGATAAATGTGGCAGAAGTCACTAGATTAAAATTAAAGAGAGTTGGAACTTCTGCCAAGCTGGCCAAATAGGAACAGCTCTGGAGGACAGTTTCTAGTAAAAGCAACACAGAAGGCAAGTGATCTCTGTATTTCCAACCAAGGTACCAGGTTCATCTCAAAGGGACTGGTTAGACAGTGGGAGTAGCCCAAGGAGGGCAAACCAAGGCAGGGTCGGGTGTTGCCTCACCTGGGAAGTGCAAGAGAATGGAGAACTCCTCCTCCTACCCAAGGGAGGCCACTGGGTACTCTTCCAGGCACTCCAGCACTCTGGCTCAGATACCATGCTTTTCCCACAGTCTTTATAGCCCAGAGACCAGGAGATTCCCACCCGTGCCAACACCAGTGTTGCGGGTTTCCAGCCCAAAACTGGATGGGCATTTTAGCCAGCACCATGGGTTTCCAGCACAAAACTGGGTGATCGTTTTAGCTCGTGCCTGGAATGACTGTGAGACAGGTCCACCCATTCCTCTGAAAAAATAGGGGGCTAAAGGCAGGGAGCCAAGTGATCTAGTTCAACGAGTCCCACCCCCACAAAGACCAGCAAATGGAAACCCTCTGGCTTATGACTTTTGCAGCCAGCACAGCAGTTTGAACTCTAGCCAGGGCCTGTCGAGCTTGGAGAGGGGAGGGGCATCTGCCATTACCGAGGCAGTTCTAGCCTTCCCAGTATAAACAAAATCCCAAGGAAGTTTACATAGCAGCCAGGCAGAGCCTATGGCAGCTCAGCAAGGGCTCTGCAGGCAGACTGTGACTAGAATTCCTCCTTGCTGGGCAGGGCATCTCTGAAAAAAAGCAGTAGCCCATCAGGGACGTAAAAATAAAGCCCCACCTTCCCAGGTCAGAGCACCTGGGAAAAGGGGTGATTGTGAGTCCCACTTCAGCAAACTTAAATGTCCTTGCCCAGCAGCTCTGAAGGGAGCAATGGAGCTCCCAGCACAGCACTTGAGCTCTGAAAAGAGACAGACTGCCTCATCAAGTGGCTCCCTGATCCCCATATATCCCAAGAGAAACATCATACAGGAGAGCTCTGGCTGACATCTGGCAGGTACCCTTCTGGGACAAAACTACCAGAGGAAGGAACAGGCAGCAATCCTTGCTGTTCTGCAGCCCCCACAGGTGATTCCCAGGCAATTAGGGTCTGGAGTGGACCTCCAGCAGTCCTGCAGCAGAGGGACCTGACTGTTAGAAGGAAAACTAAAAAACAGAAATAAATAGCTTCAGCATCAACAGAAAAGATGTCCACTGAGAGACCCCATCTGAAAGTCACCAACTTCAAACACCAAATGTGGATAAATCCACAAAGATGGGAATAAACCAGTGCAAAAAGCCTGAAATCACCAAAAACCAGAAGGCCTCTTCTCCCCCAAGGGATCACAACGCCTCAGCAGCAAGGGAACAAAACTGGATGGAAAATGAGTTTGATGAATTGACAGAAGAAGACTTCAGAAGGTGGGTAATAACAGACATCTCTGAGCTAAAAAAGCATGTTCTAACTGAATGCAAAGAAACTAAGAAGGGAAAAAAGGTTAGATGAAATGGTAACTAAAGTAACTAGATTAGAGAAGAACACAAACAACTTGATGGAGCTGAAAACACAGCATGAGAACTTCACGAAGCATACACAAATTTCACCTGAACTGATCAAGCAGAAGAAAAGATATCAGAGATTGAAGATCAACTCAAATGAAATAAAACAAGAAGGCAAAAATAGAGAAAAAAGTGAAAAGAAATAAACAGAGCCTCCAAGAAATATGTGATTATGTGAAAAGACCCAATCTACCTTTAATCGGTATATACCTGAATGTGACAGGGAGAATGAAACCAAGTTGGAAAACACCCTTTTGGATATTATCCAGGAGAACTTTCCCAACCTAGCAAGGCAGGCCAACATTCAAATACAGGAAATACAGAGAACACCACAAAGATATTCCTCAAGAAGACCAACCCCAAGGCACATAAATCATCAGATTCAACCAGGGTTCAATGAAGGAAAAGATGCTAAGAGCAGCCAGAGAGAAAGATTGGGTTACCCACAAAGGGAAGCCCATCAGACTCACAGCAGATCTCTCCACAGAAACCTTGCAAGCCAGAAGAGAGTGGGGTAGGGGGCAATATTCAATATCCTTAAACAAAAGAACTTTCAACCCAGAATTTCATATCCAGCCAAACTAAGCTTCATAAGAGTAGGAGAAACAAAATCCTTTTTGGACAAGAAATTGCTGAGAGATTTCATCACCACCAGTCCAGCCTTACAAGAGCTCCTGAAGGAAGCACTAAACATGGAAAGGAACAACCAGTACCAGCCACTGCAAAAACATACCAAATGATAAAGACCATCATGTAGTTGAAACTACATCAACTAATGTGCAAAACAACCAGCTAATATTAAAATGGTAGGATCAAATTCACATACATAACAATATTAACCTTAAATGTAATTGGACTAAATGCCCCAATCAAAAGACACAGACTGAGAAATTGGGTAAAGAATCAAGACCCATTTGTGTGCTATATTCAGGAGACCAATCTCAAATGCAGAGACACACATAGGCTCAAAATAAAGGGATGGAGAAAGATTTACCAAGCAAATGGAGAGCAAAAAAAAGCGGAGGTTGCAATCCTAGTCTCTGATGAAACAGACTTTAAAACAACAAAGATCAAAAGAGACAAAGAAGGTCATTACATATTGGTAAAGGGATCAGTGCAACAATAAAAGCTAATGATTCTAAATATATATGCACCCATACAGGAGCACCCAGATACATAAAGCAAGTTCTTAATGACCTACACTTACTCTAAAATCAACCACATAATTGGAGGTAAATCACTCCTCAACAAATGCAAAAGAATGGAAATCATAACAACCAGTCTCTCACACCACAGTGCTATCAAATTAGAACTCAGGATTAAGAAACTCACTCAAAACCGCACAACTACATGGAAACTGAACCTGCTCCTGAATGACTCCTGGATAAATAATGAAATGAAGGCAGAAATACAGATGCTTTTCAAAACCAATGAGAGCAAAGACACAATGTACCAGAATCTCTGGGATATATTTAAAGCAGTGTCTGGAGGGAAATTTATAGCACTAAATGCCCACATGAGAAGTGAGGAAAGATGTAAAATTAACACCCTATCATAACAATTAAAAGAACTAGAGGAGCAAGATCAAACAAATACAAAAGCTAGCAGAAGACAAGAAATAACTAAGATCAGAGCAGAACTGAAGGAGCTAGAGATACATACACACATAAAAAAAACCCTTCAAAAAAAAAATCAATGAATCCAGGAGCTGGTGTTTTGAAAAGATCAACAAAATAGAGAGACCACTAGCCAGACAAATAAAAAAGAACAGAGAAAAGTTTCAAATAGATGCAATAAAAAATAATAAAGGGGATATCACCACCAATTCCACAGAAATACATACTACCATCAGAGATTACTACAAACACCTCTGTGCACATAAACAAGTAAATCTAGAAGAAATGGAAAAATTCCTGGACACTTACAACCTCCCAAGACTAAACCAGGAAGAAGTTGAATCCCTGAATAGACCAGTAACAAGGTCTGAAGTTGAGGCAGCAATTAATAACCTACCAACCAAAAAAAAACTCCAGGACCAGCTGTGTTCACAGGTGAATTCTACGAGACGTACAAAGAAGAGCTGGTACCATTTCTTTCAAAACTATTCCAAACAATACAAAAAGAGGGAATCCTACATTACTCATTTTATGAGACCAATATCATCCTGATAACAAAACCTGGCAAAGAAACAACAACAAAAAAGAAAAATTCAGGCCAACATCCCTGATGAACATTGATGTGAAAATCTTCAATAAAAGACTGGCAAAACGAATCCAACAGCACATCAAAAAGTTTATCCATCACGATCAAGTAGGCTTCATCCTGGGGATGCACGGCTGGTTCAACATATGCAAATCTATAAATGTAATACGTCACATAAACAGAAACAAAAGCAAAAGCTGCATGATTATTTCAATAGATGCAGAGAAGACCTTCGACAAAATTCAACAGCCCTTTATGCTAAAAACTATCAATAAACTAGGTATCAATGGAGCATAGCTCAAAATAATAAAAGCTATTATGACAAACCCACAGCCAATATCATGCTGAACGGGCAAAAACTGGAAGCATTCCCTTTGAAATCTGGCACTAGACAAGAGTGTCCTCTATCACCACTCCTATTCAACATAGTATTGGAAGTTCTGGCCAGAGCAATCAGGCAAGAAAAAAAAAAAATAAAGCATATTCAATTAGGAAAAGAAAAAGTCAAACTGTCTCTATTTGCAGACAATATGATTGTATATTTAGAAGACCCTATCTTCTCAGCCTAAAGCCTCTTTAAGCTGATAAGCAACTTCAGCAAAGTCTCAGGATACAAAATCAGTGTCCAAAAATCACAAGCATTCCTATACACCAATATCAGACAAACAAGAGAGCCAAATCATGAGCAAACTCCCACTCACAATTGCTACAAAGAGGATAAAATATCTAGGAATACAACTAAAAAGGGATATGAAGGACCTCTTCAAGGGGAACTAC
This sequence comes from Cebus imitator, assembly GCF_001604975.1. Taxonomy (NCBI): domain Eukaryota; kingdom Metazoa; phylum Chordata; class Mammalia; order Primates; family Cebidae; genus Cebus; species Cebus imitator. Next base: position 1,925,986 of record NW_016107499.1, on the reverse strand, counting down.
AAACCACTGCTCAAGGAAATAAGAGAGGACACAAACAGATGGAAAAACATTCCATGATCATGGTTAGGAAGAATCTATATCATGAAAATGGCCATACTGCCCAAACTAATTAATAGATTCAACACTATCCCCATCAAGCTACCATTGACCTTCTCACAAACTGGAAAAACCCACCTTAAACTTCATATGGAACCAAAAAAGAGCCCACACAGCAAAGACAATCCTAAGCAAAAAAAACAAAGTTGGAGGCATCACGCAATATGACTTCAAACTATACTTCAAGGCCACAGTAATCAAAATGCATGATACTGGTACCAAAACAGAGATATAAACCAATGGAACAGAACAGAGGCCTTGGAAGTAAGGCCATCTACAACCATCTGATCTTTGACCAACCTAACAAAAACAATCAATGGAGAAAGGATTTCCTATTTAATAAATGATGTTGGGAAAACTCACTAGCCATGTGTAGAAATCTAAAACTGGACAGCTTCCTTATACCTTATACAAAAATTAACTCCAGCGCTCGCTTCGGCAGCACATATACTAAAATTGGAATGATACAGAGATGATTAGCATGGCCCCTGCACAAGGATAACATGCAAATTAGTGAAGCATTACATATTTTTACACATATACACCATGGGATACTATGCAGCCATAAAAAATGATGAGTTTGTGTCCTTTGTAGGGACATGGATGAATCTGGAAACTATGATTCTCAGCAAAGTGACACAAGAAAACAAAATCAAGCACCACACGTTCTCACTCATAGGCGGGTATTGAACAATGAGAACACATGGACCCAGGGAGGGGAACATCACACCCTGGGGTCTGTTGGGGAGGACTAGGGGAGGGACAGCAGGCGGTGGAGAGGTTGTGGATGGATAACATGGGGAGAAATGCCAGATATAGGTGATGACAGGGATCAAGGCAGCAAACCACATTGCCATGTTTGTACCTATGGAACAATCCTGCATGTTCTGCACATGCAGAACATAAATATATATATATAATTAACTCCAGATGGATTAAAGATTTAAACATAAGACCAAACACCATAAAATTTCTACAAGAAAACCTACGCAAAACCATTCAGGACATAGGCATAGGCAAGAACTTCACAACTAAAACACCAAAAGCATTGGCAACAAAGCCAAAATAGACAAATGGGATCTAATTAAACGTAACAGCTTCTGCACAGCAAAAGAAACAAGCATTAGAGTGAACAGGCAACCAACAGAATGGGAAAAAATTTTTGCAACCCACCCATCTGGCAAAGGGCTAATATTCAGAATCTACAAAGAGCTAAAACAAATTTACAAGAAAAAACAACCCCAGCAAAAAGTGGTCAAAGGATAAGAACAGACACTTCTCAAAAGAAGACATTTATGCAACCAACAAACATATGAAAAAATGCTCATCATCACTGATCATTAGAGAAATGCAAATCAAAACCACATTGAGATACCATCTCAACGCCATTTAGAATGACAGTAATTAAAAAATCTGGAGACAACAGATGCTGGAGAGGATGCGGAGAAAGAGGAACGCTTTTACACTGTTGTTAGGAGTGCAAACTAGTTCAACCATTGTGGAAGAAAGTATGGCAATTCATCAAGATCTAGAAATAGAAAAACCACTTGACCCAGCAATCCCATTACTGGGTGGTATATACCAGAAGGATTAAAAATTGTTCTAGTATAAAGATACATGCACAGGTATATTCATTGTGGCACTGTTTACAATAGCAAAGACTTGGAACCAACCCAGATGCCCATCAATGATAGACTGGATAAAGAAAATGTGACACATATACACCATGGAATACTATGCAGCCATAAAAAATGATGAGTTCATGTCCTTTGCACGGACATGGATGAAGCTGGAAACTGTCATTCTCAGCAAACTGACACAAGAACAGAAAACCAAACACTGCATATTCTCACTCATAAGCGGGATTGAACAATGAGAACACATGGACAAAGGGAGGGGAACATCACACACCGAGGCCTGTTGGAGGGTCGGGGGGCTAGGGGAGGGATAGCAGGTGGTGGGGGTATTGGGGAGGGATAACATTAGGAGAAATACCTAATGTAGGTGATGGGCGGATGGATGCAGCAAACCACCATGACGTGTATACCTATGTAACAATCCTGCACGATCAGCACATGTACCTTAAAGTATAATAATTTTTAAAAAGTTATAATAAATATAATAAATTAAAGATTTTTAAAGTATAATAATTTTTTTTAAAGTTAAAACCAACTTAAAAAAAAAAAGACATACAGGTGGCCAACAAACGTATGAAAAAATGCTCAACATCACTAACCACCAGAGAAATGCAAATCGAAACCATCTCATACCAGTCAGAATCATTATTATTAAAATGTCAAAAAAACATTCTGGCAAGCCCGGAGAGAAAAGGACACATTTATATGCTTTTCATGGGAACGTAAATTAATTCAGCCACTGTGGAAACAGTCTCAAGATGTCTCAAAGAACTTAGAACTATCAATAGATCCAGAAATCCCATTACTGGGCATATATCCAAAACAAAAGAAATAATTTTACCAAGAAGACATATACACTCGTTTGTTTATTGCAACATGATTCACAATAGCAAAGACGTAGAATCAACCTATGTGCCCATCAATGGTGGATTAAAGAAAGAAAATATGGTATGTACACACAGCTGTGAAAAAGAACAAAATCATGTTTTTGCAGCAATGTGGATGCAGCTTGAGGCCAATATTCTAATTGAAGTAATGCAGGAACAGAAACCCAAATTTTACATATTCTCACTTATAAATGGGAACTAAACATTGGGTAATCATAAGACATAAAGATAACAACAACAGATACTTGGAAGGAATAGAAGGGGGAGGGAGAGAGGGCGGGAGGGGGGCAAGGATTGAAAAGCTGTTGGGTACTATGCTCATACCTAAAGGACAGTACCCCAACCCCCAGCATCACACAATACACCCATGTAACAACCTACACATGTACCCCTTGAATCCAAAATACAAGTTGAAATTACAAAAAATAAAATAACAAAAAAAATTAAGGGGTGCTAACTGATTTTGGGGAATTTTGGTAGATATTTGCGATAGGTAAAATATACATCGACTACACATATGTGTGTATTTATACATCTGTATATATTTTCTTCTCTTCCATATCTATCAAGAACAGAATAGAGAATGACAGAAAGAGACAAGCAATAGTACAAAAAATTTATATTGTGAAGGTATATTAAGAATAGGACTTAGCCAGGCACAATGGCTCACACATGTAATTGAGCACTTTGGGAAGCCGAGGAGGGTGGATCACTTGAGGTCAGGAGTTTGAGACTAGCCTGGCCAACTTGAAATCTCCTGTCTACTAAAAATTCAAAAAAATTATCCAGGTCAGATGGAGGGCGCCTGTATTCCCAGCTACTCAGACGCTGAGTCTGGAGAATCGCTTGAACCTAGGATGCAGAGGTTGCAGTGAGTTGAGATTGCACTGTTGCACTCCAGACTGATCAACAACAGCAAAACACTGTCTAAAAGAAAATAAAGAATAGGACTTAAAGAGCTCTCAAAGTTTGAACTTTGAGAGCTTGGGTGTATTCTGAATATTATATACCCATAGAGAATTTTGAGGAAAAAGATAATCAGTTCCATTGTCGGAATTCAGGACTCAGAAAGCAGAATATATTTTAAAGGTTTATATTGTTTGACAAGTTTTTCAATGGATACGTTAAATCAGCAGATAATTATTGATTTATTTAGTTTATGCATTTACTGGGAATTAATCTTCTTATCTGTATTGTTATATTACTTACACTGACAAAAGGCAACTAGCTTATTTTACAAAACATATTATTAGGGTTACTGAAATGGAAATAAAATCCACAGAAAAGTACTGTTTCAAAACATTGATTACCTGGGTTGCAAAAAGAAATACATATTTATGGATGGCTAGCTGGAAAGAAACCTGTATTTGTGGCTTTACCATAGCTATTCTTTAAAGTACTAAAATAAACTTGCTTCTTGATAGAGTTTCCATGCACTGCCTGAGATGAAACTTGTTTATAGTCTACATTTATCTCCTGTTACAATAGTAGGAGTTTATTTTTGAAGTCATATATGCCTGTGTATTCCTTTTCTAATGATAACTTTGGAATAAGATGATAATATCAGAACATAATTTGATTCTGTGCTTTTTATATCGTATTTTATTCTGTATTATCTGGATTTCCTATTAAAATACACACACACACCCACGAAACAGGTATGTAAGACTTCTGTTTTTACCTCCAGCATGGAAAGAGCTTGGAACCTGCCATTTCCATTCTTACAATAAGAAAAAGCTAAACAAACTGAAAATAGATTACTTTTGGGGGGGTGCATCAGGAAACTAAATGAATAAACAAAACAAAATATATACATTACAATGTAATGCTGCTCAACTATAAAAAGAAATGAGCTACCTAACAACACAAAGGTATGGGTGAATCTTAAATAAATATTAGTTAGTGAAAGAATCCAGCCTGAAAAAAATTACATAATCATTCCTAGTATATGATTTTTAAAAAGAACATTAAAATATCAGAAATTGTTAGGGGGTAGTAAAGTTGAACACATGAAGTATAGCGTGTTTTGTAAGGGCAGTGCAACTGTTCTGTATGTTACTATAATAGTGGATACATGATACAATACATTAGACAAAAATGCATAAAATTTTACAGCTCAAAGAACATTTTGATTCATACAAATTTTAAAAGAAGTTTAGATAGAAGGGATTCCAGGATGGCATTTAGAATTAGAGAAAAACAACAAAACTGTGTTATAAGTATATGAAATGGCCTCACTAAAAGAAGTGGGGAAAAAGGCACTCACTTAAGTGACTCTGGAAATGAGTGGCGTATATAATATTAAATACAAGAGAAATTGTACATAAACTATTTGGTAAAGTTATCTCCCCCAGGGAAAATATTTAATAATCCTGGTACTGAAATTGAACATTTAATAGATGGTGGATGGTGGGAACCAAGTTTTTTACTGTTGGACTGAAAGATTAAAGACAAAATTGAGAAGGTGGCTAGAATGATTTGGAAATTGATTAGAAATGGAGATATTAATATGAACTATGTTTAACTTAATATGAATATACATAATTACCTGTAGAAATAGATTTACATTGTGTAGAATAGAAATACATTTATATGAGTATAAACATGGGCTAATACATAAGTACCTATATATGTATATATGTGCATGTTCATATATATACTTACACACACAAACATATATATAGTCTACACACACACTTTTTTATATATGTGTGTGTGGAGATACATATATATGTGTGTGTGTGTGTGTGTGTGTGTGTCTCTGTGTGTGTGGAAATCTATTCCTTGTTCTATTAGGTGTGAGGGGCTAGAAGCTATGGGAGCATGGTAGTGACAAACCTGATGCCAGGATCTTAATTTACTATACGATTATCCAATAATGAGACATAGGGCTCTATAGAGAAATGGCTGACTCAGACTAGGGCAAGTAATATGCAAATGAGCCTGAACATCTTCTCATGCCATAAAACAAAAAGTTCTCAGAAAAAAAAATGAAACAAACATGTACACACAATGATATGGGTATGTCAAAGGGGCACAGGAGCCCAAAGAAAGCTGTCAATGGTGAAAGCTGGATGAATTCGAGCAGCAAAAGAAATAAAGTATAAAATAAATATCCATGAATCCACACTGATGTAAATTATTGAATAAATATATGAAAATTGGGCTTACATTTTGATAAATTCTGATATATTAAAATTTTCTAAGTTTGGAGTGATTTATACTTTGCAGAAATTCTAAAGGATCTTTTAANCTTCAGTGCAGAAATACCCCAAACACTTTACATGGATACTCTGCCATCAAGGAGGTGGATTATGACTCCCGATTCCTAACTATAGGCATGTATAGTGACTTGCATTCACTGAATATATGGAAGTGGGATATATTCTAATATATATTACACAAATTACACAAATGTAATTAGCAGTGGGACACCTAACAAAGAAACACTACCTCAACCAGGTTGAAGGTGATGAAGGTTAACAAATAGTGATAAGTTTGGTGACAGCAGGTAATATTTTTGATACAATGTAATAAAATAACATGTCACTTCTGTGGTCTGCCTCCTCAAAACACAGAAGCTGAATTTAATCATGAGAAAAACGTTAGACAAGTGCCACTTGAGGGGCATTCTACAAATTATCTGTCCAGAATTTCATGAAACTGTCAAGATCATCAAAAATAAGCAATTCTGAGAAACTGTCATAGCCAAGATATACTTGAGGAGTCAAGGCAACTAATGTCTTGCAGTATCCTGAATGGGATACTGGGTCAGTTAAATGACATTAGGTAAATCTTAAGGATATCTGATACAGTAGAGACATTAATTACTGCTAATATTTCAGTATTGGTTCATTAGTTGTGACAAGTGTACCATGCTAATGTGAGATATTAATAATGGATATAAAATATTAATAATTGATAATAGTCATTAAAAATAACTGGATGTGTATTGTATAGAAACTTCTGTACCATTTTTGCAATTTTCCATCAAACATAGGACTATTTTAAATTAAAAGTTTACTTAAAGCCACAGGTTATCTTATTATGCTCATCTTCACAAGTCATCTTTGTATTTGACCACCTAATATGTGCCTAGAATTTTCACATATTTATACATTTACATAATTATCTCAAAATATTATAAATAAAGTAATTTTAGCAGACTGTGTACAAATACAGAATGCTGTTGTTTGTGGCAAACCTGGCCTATGGTCCCATTCATGTTTCATGGCCCTGCATCACCATCACGTGCAACTTACCCCTAGAGGTTGATAGTATGTCGATCATCTATACTAAAGTAAAAACTGTTTAGAAACAGTTTTCAGAGTCCTAGATGTTGTTAGTGGTGCTGGTGGTGTTGTATGTATGGAGATGGAGTATGTATGAAGAGGTGTGATTTTGTGAGTGTTTCTTCAGCAAGGAAAAGAAAGAAAAACTAATCAATCAGCAGAACTGTTAAGGCTGGGAACCATGGCTCATGCTTATAATCTCAGTAATTTGAGAGGCCAAGGTTGGGGGATTGTTTCAGTCAGGGAGTTAGAGACAACAGCTTAAGCAATACAGCTAGAACCCATCTCCTCACAAATAATTAAAAATTAGCCAGCTGTGGTCCTAGCTACTAGAGAGGCCGAGGCAGGAGAATAGCTTACTTCAGCCTGGGCAACAGAGCAAGACAAAAGGAGGAAGGAAGAGGAGTAAGCAAGGGAGGGAGGAAGAACCCATCACGAGTACTGTAACTTGATTGATTAATGCACCTCAGCTTCTCTGTGTTTTACTTGCTAGAGATTAGTTTGAGGTTTTGTTTGGAAAAGAAGTTTCCCTGCTAAAAATAAGGTTTAAAGTCAATTTGGTGAATTGAAAACTTATGAAAATTGATTTATTATTTTAATGAAAAGTATTTTATTGAAAGTATTTAATATCAAGTACCAGCACTTTGAGGAAAGAGAGGAAAGGATAATAATTAATGGGGTGTATAATAGCTCAAGGCAAAAAAAAAAAAAAAAAAAAAAAAAAAAAAAAAAAAAAGAGCATGGACACAGGAGATTACTTACAGATGCATTCTAAATGGTCTTTGAATTTCTGGTGACCTACCTAGTATGAACACATAATAAAAGTTTATATTTTATTTATGAGCATAAGTCTAAGTCTGTACTATGGCAATGGAAAGAAATATGAGATGGAAGTAAAACAATATTTTCTAAACCTGTTGTTTTGTTATCTAAAGATTAAACATTCAATTTGTAATTTTTTTCTGTCAAGTTTCCACGCAGTTTTTTAAAGATTTTATTTTACTATGATTATTTTTTTGAGAAAGAGTCTCACTCTGTCGCCCAGGCTGCAGTGCATTGGTGCAATCTCAGCTCACTGCCGCCTCCTTCCGCCCGCCCCTCCCCCCCCAACTCCCACCCCTGAGTTCAAGTGATTGTCCTGCCTCAGCCTCCGGAGTACCTGGGATTATAGGCTCCTGGTACCACGCCCGGCTAATTTTTGTGTTTTTAGTAGAGACAGGGTTTCGCCCTGTTGGCCAGGCTAGTGTCAAACTCCTGTGCTCAAGTGATCCACCCGCCTCAGACTCTCAAAGTGCTGAGATTACAAGCGTGAGCCACTGAGCCCAGCCAAGTTTCTATACAATTTTCAAATGTTATATTCAACTTTTGTGGAGACACGTTCATGGACCAGCGATGGTCAATGGAACACATTTGGAGTATGACTGGCATAATACAATACCTAAGAAATAATAAGTGCTTGATAAAAGTTTTCTGTTATTAACACCTAGCAGTAGGTCTGGGTCAACCACTGAATTATCATCTTTGTGAAACCATTATTGAAATGGCATAGAAATTTCATGTAAATAATATTAAAATTATTCTAAAATAATAGAAGCAATAAAAAGTATACTTGTATAAAAATAAGCATTAAACTTGCCTCATATTTCCCTTTGAAGATAATAAATGCCACAAAATAAAGAATAAGGATGACCATATTAGTAGAAAATGCTATAGTCTAATATTGTAAGAAGCATTTTTTTAAATTTAAATATCTTATATATGCAATCTTTGGAAAATAGCTTATAACTAAATTCTGCTGAACCCAAGTTAAAACAAACCGAAGCTTCAAAAATAATGAAAACCCCTAGCTATGCTTTCCAATCTGCAACAAAATAGGAAAGCAGTGGCACATTTGCAAATAGAAATGATGGTTGGTAAGAGTGGATAAAACAGGAAAAATATCTAAAAACTCAAATATAAACACACACAAAAAAATGACAACCATAAAATTAAATAAAGCATGAAAAAATAAAACTGTTAATGCATATATTGTATATCTTCATAAGATGCAGAAATAATAAAAAGGTTATAGAAACAAAATGAAAAAACTGAAACAGATCAGTAATCTTAGTATTAATTGAAATATCAAAAACTAAATTCAAAAAGTAGATAATTTGAGTTTTTATAAAGAGTTCAAGTTTCTAGAAAAAGAAAAAAATATATTCAGTTTATTTATGAAAATCTTCAATGTGTGACTCTAAAGATTGAAGAAATTAACAGAAAGACATAAAACTATCACTTTTGAATAAAAATGCTAAAGTTAAAAATTCTAAAAAGACTCTAATGGAATACATATTAAAATAACCTACTAAATACTTAATATATGGACAAGAAAGAAAGGAAATATGGCTGAAAAAAAATTTTAAACATGTTATAAATAAATACTTTAAAAAATTTTAAATATAAGTGGTCATATAAATGTGACTTAAAATAGTAGTATAAATTCTTTCTCCTACGTGAAAATATCTAAGATTTCAAAAAGCATATTTTATGCATTAAATTTTGTTTGTTCACTTTCTCCAGATAATTATTTGTTTATGCAACTGTGATAATTATATATATACAAACATTTTTGAAAATTATTTCTTTTTTTTTTTTTTTGAGACGGAGTTTCACT
>NW_016107499.1:1914598-1915584 GCF_001604975.1 Cebus imitator | reverse complement strand
ACAGGACTGTAATCCCAGTTACTTGGGAGGCTGAGGTGGCAGGATCACTTGAGCTTGGGAGATTGGTTGAGGCTACAGTGAGCCAAGATCACACCACTGGACTCCAGCCAGGGCAACAGAGTGAGACCGTCTCAAAAACATGAATAAATAAAATAAATGGATTGTTTGAGCATTTCTTGTTTACATTTTAATTTTGTTATGATGATTTTTGGTCTGATGCATTGTATACATATTGTCAAAATATTAAAAACAGACATTAAAAATAGACAAAAAATATGACAACATTAACAAACTTATCATCCAGGTATATACAAACACCGTTCACTTTCTCCAGATAATTATTTGTTTATGTAATTGTGATAATTATATACATCATAACACATATGAAAACACATTTAAAAATTATTTCTTAACAGCACATGAGTTTAACATGTTATATTTCATAAAATTAAAATTGAAATAAGTAAACAGTAATAAGCTGAACATTAAATTATAAAATTCATTAAGCTATGATATTAAATTAGATTAATTTTCTATCTAACTGAAATTTGTATGCAGTCTCACATTGTTTATATTATAACTAATAATTATAATAAATACTGGGAGAAACATTTTATGATTTAGGGGAAAGATCAGAAAGGTGGTTGAAAATATAGTAGAAATTATTCCTTTTATAAATTAATCCAAGAAAGCAGAACTATAAAAAAATTATTAGTAAGTCAGACAGAAAATCAAACACTGCATATTCTCACTCATAGGAGGGTGATGAACAATGAGAACACATGGACACAGGGAGGGGAGCATCACAAACAGAGGCCTGTGGGAGGGAACTAGGGGAGGGACAGTGGGAGGTGGGGAGTTGGGGAGGGATAACATGGGGAGAAATGCTAAATATAGGTGATGGGGAGGAAGGCAGCAAACCACATTGCCATGTATGTACCTATGCAACAGTCCTGCATGTTCTTCACATGTACCCCAAAACCTAA
>NW_016107499.1:1909504-1913642 GCF_001604975.1 Cebus imitator | reverse complement strand
CAGTGGTTGAAATTTAAGCAAATGAACAAGAAAAAAAAAAGAAATATAAAGAAACATGTATCAAAGTTAAAACTCTTAAATCTCAAAATCATTTTTTAAAAAGTGTCTTGTTTTTGACAACTGTCTTACTTATCTATTTCTGTGTAACAAATAACCCCAGAACTTAGACCCTAAAATAACAAACATTTATTATGTCGTAGCTTCTTTGCCTGAGGAATCTGAGTGTGACTTTTCTTGGCCCTTTTGTTCGGGATCTCACAGGCTGCAATCAAGGTGTCAGCCAGGACTGCAGTCAGCTCAAGCTTAACCAGCGAGGATTAGCTTCCAAGCTCACTCATGCATTTGTTGGCAAGATTCCATTTTGGGTTGTTGGAACAAAGGCCTCAAATCCTTGCTGGCTGTCCTAGTTCTTTACAGCATGTACCTCTCCATAAGGCAGGAAGTACATGGCAGCTTGGTTCAACACAGCAAGCAAGCGAGAACCAGAGAAACAGAATGTGTAAGAAAATGCTAGCAAGATGAGAGCCATGGTGTTTTTGTGACCTAATAAGTCACATACAATCACTTTTGCACTATTCTATTCCTGAGACGTGGGTCACTAGATGTAGCTCACACTTAAGGGGTGGAGATTATCCATCTTGCTTCAATACCAGGAGAGGGATCACTGAGGACTGTCTTAGAACCTGTGCACCACTGTGACACATTTAGTGAGAGTATGGTATGTGATAATGCCACTCAAAATTCTGAACAGTTTTTGGTTGGACAGTCTCATGAATGACAGAGATGGTAAATTGATAAAACTTTCAGGATACCCATCTGAAAATAAATATTAAACACCATGTTTTATTTTAATCTGACCAAAACTATCTATTGTTAGGTCTTTAAAGAAATGCAAATGCATGTGCACAAATATATATACTTATAGTAATTGGCCATCACAATGTGGTTAAGAGTAACAAGAGGAATCATTTTGAATTTTTACAATATGGATTGGTTAAATGACTGCATACTTAGCTTTGCTATTTTAAGTAATGTTTAGAATAATGTCTATTGATATAAGATAGATAAAAACAAATGACAGAGTAATGAAATAATATATGAACCTCTTTCCATTACCATCTGTGTAGCCTATCCCTCTATCTATCTAAGCATCTATCTCTATATATAAAATGTTTACCTACAGGTTCTGGGATGGCAGATGCTTTTTTTTAACTTTAGTTTTTACTTAATTAAAATTAATACAATAAAAATTAAATTTACTTTAATGAGAAACAGGTAACATCTATTTTATTTTAAAGAAGTTATAGAATTGAAACATAAAAAGTAGAGGCAAATACATTTGCTTTTCAAAACACCTGCAAAAGAGAGAATAATAAAAAGAAAGGAAGGAAAGAATTAAAGAATAAAGGCAAGAAGAAGGAAAAAAAGAAAGGAAGACGGAAAAAGAAAAAGGAAGAAAGGATGACAGAATAGGAGGAGGGAGCATGGAGAAAGAAAGAAAGAAAGATTATATTACCATATTTAACTCTCTATTCTACTTTACTGTGGTGAATTTAATTTAGCTTGATTTGTTCACAAGTTACTGTGTGCTCATTTTCTATCACTGCATAAACCCTCACATATGTTGAATGATAGATTAAATATTTTATTACTTTCTTTTTAGACGAAAACTTTGGAAGACATAAAGCAGAAATCTATTTTACATTTTAACAGAATAAAAAGATCTTTCTTTTTTTTTTCTTTTTTATTGCATTTTAGATTTTGGGGTACATGTGAAGAACATGCAAGATTGTTGCATAGGTACACACGTGGCAGTGTGATTTGCTGCCTTCCTCCCCATTACCTATATCTGGCATTTCTCCCCATGCTATCTCTCCCCAACTCCCCCCCCCCCACTGTCCCTCCCCTATTTCCCCCCAACAGACCCCAGTGTGTAGTACTCCCCTCCCTGTGTCCATGTGTTCTCATTGTTCAACACCCACCTGTGAGTCAGAACATGCGGTGTTTGATTTTCTGCTCTTGTGTCAGTTTGCTGAGAATGATGGTTTCCAGGTTCATCCATGTCCCTACAAAGGACACGAACTCATCGTTTTTGATGGCTGCATAATATTCCATATTTGTGTGCATATTGGAGGGATATATTCTCTAATAAATGATGTATTACATTCATTCTCTGAAGGGATGCAAATAATTAAAAATTCTGGTAACTACTGACTTATTGGACAATGTAACAGTTTTGTACACTCGATGGAAGTCTTTGTTTCTTATGAAAATATTTTGTTGCTTAATTATGTACAAGTTCTTAAAGACAGAAAATCATGCATATGTCATTTAATAAGTATCACCATATAAGTTGAGAAATATTAGATTGGAGACTGGAGGTCTCTGTTCCTCTTCCAGATGTAAGGCTGTCTAAGTACATAGCTTTAACATTTGAGTATCAGTTGGAATGGAGTGAATCATAACTACCTCTCAGAGTTACTGTTGTTAAAATTTAGTGAAACCGTATATATAAAAAAAAAAACTAAACTGTAAGCAAATAACTCAGATTGTTACTAGGTAATTCCATCATTCATGTACAATCAGCAAGTACTCTACTGGAATTATAGAAATGCTCAGTAAACTTATCAGCATAGTTATTTTAAAAACATGTCAAATTTAATTAAGACTTTAACATTTTGCAGATGTTTGAACCACTTATTGAACATAAATAAAAGAAAGAGTACATAATTTTAATTAGCTAAATTGACTACCAAATGGGCAGGAATGTGTGAACACATCTGTGAACAAAAGTTTCTTTATAAAAGTATCCGTTGCAACCACAAAGCCAAACAACATTTGTACGAGCATATTGTAAAATCAATGAAAATATGTTATCATTTAAAAATATTGCCATGACATTAGTCTCTAAAGTCACACACTGACTCAGTAGAATTCATTGAATTTTTTAGCAGATAATTGTTATGCAAAAAAATTGAACTGCATTTAAAATTAATTGAGTTCAGCTATTTTCTCAGGAAAAAATATCCTCATATAATTTCTATCTACTTCCATTTCTATGTGCAGAATAAAAGAACATGACAACATGATTGCTGAAATTTCATTCAACTTTACATTAAAAAAAAATCTATATATTTGGACCAAAGATGAATTACAGATCTCTCAGAATTATGCTATAAGGTAAAATTCCATAAAAATTGTTCTCTTAATAGAACCAATGTGAAGATATTATGATATAGCATTTTCAAACATTTTATTTATGAAATATATTTTAAGCCAAAAATATATTAAAGTATTGCAATTCAGTCATTTTAGTTTTATAGTTTATCAAATTTTAATAGTTCACATATTAAAAAGAAGCAATATTTTCTTAAGTATGGAATCATATGGGTAATTTATAATTTATTTTACTTAATAAATATTAAATCTTGACATCATGATTGATATAATTTCTATGCCCAATTCAAAATCTTAATGTATGTTTGAGAATATGTTTATTATGACACCAAAAATAAGTATATTTGAGTTTAACATTTAATCTTAGAGCTATGAGAGACATTTACATGAGGAGCAAGCACTTTTTTCTTGCTAATGCAATATTCTGTTTTAGAATACAGTTGGCCTTTTGTGTTTGTGGATTCTCCGTGTGTGGATTTAACCAACCACTAATCAACACTGCAGACTCCAAAAATCGGTGGAGAAGAAGGGGGACAAGGACTGAAAAACTGCCTGCTGGGTATGATGTTTATTATTTGGCTGATGGGTTCAACGGAAGTCCAAACCGCAGCACTACACAAAACACTCATGTAACAAATCCATACATATATTCCCTGAATCTAAAAATGTATGTATATGTTCAAAAAATTGTGTCTGTACTATGTACATTTTTTCTTAACAACTACGGACTTAGTATTTACGTTGTATCAGGTATTATAAGTAATCTAGAAATGATTTAATATATACAGAAGGATATGCATAGGTTATATGCAAATATGATGCCATTTTATATTAGGAACTAGAGTATCTGCAGATTTGGGTGTGTGCAGAATGTCCTGGTAACAATTCCCCATAGGTACAAAGGAGGATTGCAGTTCTAAGAATTGAATCAGAGCTGGATTATCTGCTCCTTATAAATATA
>NW_016107499.1:1903163-1909278 GCF_001604975.1 Cebus imitator | reverse complement strand
CCCAAAGTGCTGGGATTATAGGCGTGAGCCACTGTGCCTGGCCATACTTATAATTTTTATTCTTTGGATTAGAACAGCAGTGAGCATCCTTTTTTTCATATGGAAAAAAAGTTGACTCTAGAATGCTTAGTTGGTTGAATGAATAAACAAATGAATAAAGTATAACTCAGTCATTTGAATCTTCATTATTATCATGCTTACTGTCAGTTTGTGTACAGATATAAAGTCATTTTTCAACATAGTGATGCCTTAGATAGAAAAGACATCTCTTAAAGTATAGTCATCTCTCTAATGCTCAATATTTTTGAATCTTTTCCACTCTATTAATTTATCCCTCTGTTCATAAGTTTAGTCCATGTATGTCTATTATTTGTATTTATAAATTGAAAATATAATAAATTTTGTTTGCTTAACAGGATATCCATAACTCCATTAACCTCAAAACCCTGCTTTACAGAACCTTATCATCACCTTTTATTTTTTCTAATGTTCAAAAATAAATAGGCTGGGCACAGTGGCTCCTGCCTATAATCCTAGCACTTTGAGAGGCTGAGGTGGTCAGATGACCTGAGGTCAGGAGTGGAGACCAGCCTCCCCAACAGGGTTAAAATCTGTCTCTACCAAAAATACAAAAATTAGCTGGGTGTGGTGTCATGCACCTGTAGCCTCAGCTACTAAAGAGACTGAGGCAGGAGAATCCCTTGAACCCAGGAGGCAGAGGTTGTGGTGAGCTGAGATCACACCACTGCACTCCAGCCTGGGCAACAGAGTGAGAATCCATCTCACAATAAATAAATAAATAATACAAATTAATTACTTAATAAATAATGTTTGGGGAAATTTTTTCTATAATTTTTGAAAAATTACACATATATTATTACTTTAATCAGCAAAAAAACCCCACTGTTTTTGTAAAGATTGAATATTTTAAAATTTGTATTTCGAAACTTTCACAAAGTATGAACTAAATGTACAGTTCTGATATTCAGTGGCTCTCTTTTCAATGGCTTGGCTCACCCTTTGCTCTAAAACAGCCGTATCTATTTTCAGTCTTTTTATTGTCTCTCCTCTTCTTTATATCTCAACTATTATTTCAATTTTTTTGTTTCTTTCTATTTATTTTCATGTTTTTACTTTTCTTTTGGATGACTTGAGTGTATCATTATAATCGAATACTCGTTGCTTATTGCCGGTGAATGATAATAGCTTTGTGTTACCTCTCTTCAAAAATAGTGGGTTTTAGGATACATTTTGTCTTAGCCTGTGATAAAAATTGTACCATATAAAAGCTGTATCTCAATTGTGAACCTCAAATCATTTATGTTATCAGCTCATGCTGAGTTCTTATATTGTGGCAACTCCATATATCTTCACAAATGTGAGATTATTTTCCTTGTTCCTTTTTATGGCAATGTGAATTTTCTTAAATTTAGAGCTATAATAAAGAAGCTGGTTGAAGCCCTTAATGTCTTTTTATCTTTACCTCTAGGATCAAGATCAGCTATATTAAAGATTGATGTAGTCTTTATGAAAATGTGCCTCATTAGTTGGCTGCAAGAAAGTCATCCAGCCTACAAAAGGAAAAAGGTATGTTCTAGCTTTAATATGTGTTTAAATAAGAAAACTTTTCCCATAGCTAATTCTTAAACATATATCACTAAAAGCCCTTCACTCTTGAGATGTAATTATGTTGAAGTGCTCTAAGTGGTGAGCTATATGATAATGGCATTTGAAGGAAATTTTTGTCTAGCATGTAGAAGAGTAAATCAAAGCCAGTTGAGAAGGGACTATGTTTAAGGAAATATTTCCCTATCATGAGAAATAAACACTGCCAAGTACTCCCTATTTTTATGACAACCTAAGACATTAATGCTTGTGAAAGCACTTTACAAATTTTTGAACCTATGCAAATTGTTCCCTTTTTATCTAAAACATAGTATAGAAATGGTTTGCATAGACTTGGAGGTCCTATTATCAAATTAATAGCTGCCAGGAAGAGCAGTTAAATGAGAGTGGTTGGGGGAAATTAACTTTTATTAAAGAATATCTGAGAACAAACAAGAGTAGACACAACTATAAATGAGTCTTGAAGCAGCTAATCATATTTAAATTTCATTCTAAGAGGCACTGCTACCCTTTGTCCTTGATAGAACTTTTGTGTCGTGCTGCTTCTAAGTATAATTAAAGCAATTAATGTGCCACATTCTTAATAAATCACTATCTTTCTATAGTATGCTTACAAGCTAGTGGGATATGTCTTATGCCACAGGTTTTTGAAATGCATTTTATGCGTATAGAAAATCTAATTAGATACAACTCCTCCTACTGGACTGTTGGGAGCCCAGTATATAGGCATAGGGCTTAGAAATAATGATTTACTTTTCAAAGAGAAGTGGAAAGTGGAGACATTTTATATCCCTGCATTTTTTATTCACACCTTTCACTTTTGAGTAATATTTTATCTATATTAGAACTTCTTGAACAAACAAATGCACCCTATTCCATATTTAAGAATCATTTGTGGTTCTGAGAGATTATTTTTAGTTACTGCTGTTTTGGGGTATTAATCCACAGTAGCAGATTAAAGCAAGTTGCACAAAGAAATGACACCATGCTGATAACACCAACAACAGCTATGTTCAATGGGCAGACAATTTCGAGGCTTAAGAGAAAGGAAAGTGAATTAAAGGCACAGAAAGCTGGCCCACAGGGCTGCACAATAGAATACATGTGTATCTCATTGTTGCTGGATATAATATCCCAGAAGTAGCCTAAAATCTGGAATTTTATGTGAAATACTGTTTTTTTTTTTTAAAAAAAAGAGTGGCCCAAGCAAAGCATGTCTGCAATTCATATGTGCTTTGTCAGATCTAATTTTTTTCAGACCAAATGTATTCTATCAGAACTTTATTAGATTGCATGTAATGAAAAAAGTTGGTAGTTATTAATTAACAATCTCTTTTTTCATATAAAGAGAATCTTCATTTAGGTAGTTGATGATATTAAGTAGTTCCATATAATTTGTTTCCTTCCATCTGTTTTACTCTGACATTCCTATACAGTGGCTCCCACGTTATGGGCCAAAATAAGCACTGTGAAAGAAAATCGAAACTATGGACCCAAACTCACTATGCCAAAGGGAAAGTTAGGCTTGGGAACTGAGTCACACAATACTACTTTCCCTTTGTTCCCAAACAGAGCTGTCATTTAACAACACTTGTATTGTTAGCCTCATGTGTGTTTTACCCTCATTCATAAGCCAGGTTCCCACAATCATAGAAGGCCACATATCTCCCCCGATGGCCTCCCCCACAGATTGCTCACAGTGAAATTCACTGTGAGCCCCTAAATCTTTCAGGATATATATCCTACCTGTAAACTAGCCTGAAACTGAGTTCTGTTGAATCTCACCCTAATGATGTCAATTACTAGCTTATCTTCACAGCTACAGGACAAGACCAGAAATCATCCTTGCACCTACACTGAGAGGAATGCATGATTGACTTCCCTCTTCTCCCTCTTTTCACATCTTTATCTTATGTAAAATGTAGATGTACTGAGTACAGACAAATGCATAATTGACTTTTTCCTCTGTTCCCTCTTTTCACATGTAAAATGTGGATGTAAGGAGCCCTAATCAGAGCCTCACAATAATGTAACCATTTGCCTCACTGCCTACCTTTCCTTCTTTTTTGGCCTCTTGCTTACTCTTTCCCTTTTAAATATAGAAGTTCCCCAAATATTTGAAAAAACCACAGGTCACAGAGGCTCCTGTGACTTGTGTTTTCCAGGGTGCATCTTCAATATTTGACTAAACAACCCTCTTATATTCGAGGCATCTGGCTTGGTCACTTTTTGGTTAACAATCCTAACGCTTATTCCATTGCATTCTTGTTCCAGACTATCCTCTTAGGTTTCAATCAGCCTAGTTCTGCTAACTCTTCACATCGACTCAGATGTTGTATTGGCCCATTTTCATGCTGCTAATAAAGAATACCCAAGACTTGGTTAATTTATAATGAAAAAGAGGTTTCATTGGCTCACAGTTCTACATGGCTGGGGAGGCCTCAAAATAATGGCAGAAGGTGAAAGAGGATCAAAGGCACATCTTACATGGTCACAGGCAAGAGTGTGTGAGCAGGGGAATTGCCCTTTTATAAAACTACCAGGTCTCGTGAGACTCATTCACTATTGTGAGAACAGCACAGGGGAAACTTGCCCCCATGATTCAATTCCCACCCGTGACTCACCAGGTCCCTCCCATGACAAGTGAGGATTATAGCAATTTAAGATGAGATTTGGGTGGGAACACAGAGCCAAACCATATCAGTTGCCAATGAAATACATTTGAATTTATGGTTTATTAAAAGGCTTTTACACACCAGCAATCATGCACACCCATTCACCACACACACATTTAGTAATAAGAGAAGAGGTAACAAACCATAGCAAGTAGCGTGGGAGACCAGCACACTAAGTGATGAGCAGGGCAGCTCTGGATTTCCCATGACATGCTGACGGGGCTTGGGGAGGGGGTTGACTGCTCTTTCGAAGAAGAGTTTTCTGTGGCATCTGTGGAGAGAGGGCCTCAGAGTTTTCATGAGCAGAGCTTCTGCAGGCATCTTGGCCATGATCGGCTTCCTTGATGTGTTACGGCCCTCTGTAGGAATGTCCAGGGTCATTATCTAAGCTACCTTTTAGCTTCACTTTCTTACTTGATCTTAGGGATGCCTGGGCACAGCAAGCATTGTCCTCACCTCAGTCAGTTATTCATATGTTTTTCACTTTGAGTGGTCGGTAGTTCCTCTGTGGGCTGAGTCACTTGTCTTAAGTGACTCCATTTTGATACATTTAGGATCACAAAACTTTAATATATAGCACAAACAAAAAGTCAGAGGAAGGTAAGATTTTAACACTTCTCTGTTGAGAAAATTGATAGATACCACATGACCCGTCTGCTTTTGTCTAACAGGGCAGAACTTGTCACATGGCCATTTGATAGGCCAGATGGAAGTGGGAGTGTTGTCTTATTTTAGGTGACCATCAGCCCAGATAAAAGTAAAGCATTTTATCATAGAAGAAGAAGAGGAACTATATAATGTCATGAACAATGATGAAGACTCAGCAGCAGAATCTTTTAAAGTCTAAAGACAGGAAGTTATAGAGCCTGATTGGCTTGAATAAAATTTTCTTTCTTCAATTTACTAACCATGTGACTTTAGGCAAGTGATATTAGCATACAAGCATTAGCTGCCTCATCTGTAAAAAACTAATATTAAGGTGTTTACTCATGTTTATTATAAGATGGGAAAAAATTCTTAGAATGATGCCCATCACATAGTAAGTGTTAGAAGATATTAGCTATTAACAATATTGACACAAAATAGTGAAAGAGAAGCTCTTTCAAGACAGCAGGAAAAAACGTCTGATAGGAGTCTAAGAATGGCCTTAATCCACAGATTTGGAGAGAGATAGTCTTAAATAGGCCATCCATAATTTATAATGCACCAACTTTCCTAAGAATTTAGGACTGCTTAAAAGAGCAAACATGTTTAATACCTTAAAGGAACTTCAAGTGGAACAAATTCAAGGTAAGAAAAAAAAATACTACTGAAAAACTCTATGTGGATAGAGTTTATAAATTTCCCTGTTCTATAAATTATGACACTAAGGCAGAGTGTGCTTAAATAATCTTCCCAAGGTCACCTGGCTAGGAAATGTTGAAGTGAGGGTACCAAGTCAGACAGTCTGAATTTCTAAAAGCATAATGTTAGCTACAAAACCAACTCAAAGGGAAGAATATCATTCAATAGACATGGGAGTCCAATTAGAGATCAGGCAGCTTTCTCTATCATTGACCTTCACAAGGATATGCAGAAGAAAGAACAGGTATGTTAAGTATCAGAACTATCTGCAGGCCTACTGGTGCTAGGGTAACAGAAATACAGAATTTTGCTCTTTTTTTTATGGCTTTGGTTTTCTTCAAAACATATACCTTACTTTGAAGGCTGTCTTAGTTTTTTTTTTTTTTGAGGGAAGAAAGCAGTAGCAAAATTACTAGGAATGCTTAAAACTTAGACTTCCCAGTCAATTATTTTTGTAAAAAACTATTTAA
>NW_016107499.1:1831821-1902833 GCF_001604975.1 Cebus imitator | reverse complement strand
TTTTTTTTTTCTTGAGACAGAGTCTCACTCCGTCACCAGGCGGGTGCCAGGCTGGAGTGCAGTGGCGCGACCTCGGCTCATTGCAACCTCCTTCTCCCAGGTTCAAGCAATTCTCCTGCCTCCGCCTCCCGAGTAGCTGGGACTACAGGCGTGTGCCACCACACCCAGCCAATTTTTTTGTATTTTTAGTAGAGACGGGGTTTCACCATGTTGGCCAGGATGGTCTCGATCTCTTGACCTCGTGATCCGCCCGCCTCAGCCTCCTAAAGTGCTGGGATTACAGGCGTGAGCCACTGCGCCCAGCCGAGAATCCAATTCCTATATGTCAAATGAAAAGACAATTCAAGTTTAAATGAACATAATCTGGGAATGGCCCTTACATGGTTGTGAATGTTATTCAAATATTGCTGCTTCAAAGACATCATGTTCTGACATCAATAGCATATTTATTTGTCTTACACATTAACAACTTTATTCATAACATTTAGAAGGTTGTTTCTTCTTTTGTTTTCTCTTGTGGCAAACCCTAAAGCTGTGTGCATATCTACTGAAGATGTAGACAAGATTGAAACTAATTTAGCTTTGTCTCCATAGGCATTTGAAAGAGAGACTCCATCAGTCAAAACATTACATTCTTTCCACTTTGTTCAAGCCACGATGCTTATAATAAACCTATCCTCCAGCTATTTTCCATGTTCTTACTGTACCCACTGTTACTGATTATATATAATGGCATGCTGATGCCTATATTTAACCCTCCCACAGTTCATTGTTAAAATTAGTCATTATGGAACAGATCACATCTTATCTTTATATGTTTAAAGCTTGCTGAACAAAGACAGCAGGCTAGTCCTAAATGTTATGTGACAAGAAGTGCATGGTTTAAAGCAATACAATTCCATTATGTTCAATCTAAGAAGAAAAAATAAGGATGCCTGAGCAAGGTATAACGTGCCTTTTTGTAAAATTGTCAAAATCCTTGTCATTTTTTTTTGTTAGAATTACAAAAGAATTGTTGTGGCTTAGTTCTTTTAACAGAAGCTTTGATTGCAAGCTTTGGTTTGCAAGCAATTGCTCCTTAAATAGGGAAGAGAAGAAATAGTGTTGGGAAGTTATGAAAGAAGAGTATGAAATAGAAAAGGAAAACTGATACTAATTTGTAAAAGTATTCCACCATTTTGTTTTCTTTTTAGTGAGTGGCAAAGATGTGATGGAAATATCATGATAGAAAAGAGCACATAATTTTAAGTAAATGTATTCCCTCCACATAAAGAAAAATAGATGTGGTCATTACTTGGATCTATAAATGTGTTAAGGCTATAGTACCTATTTATTCATTCAAATACAAATCTAGGTCTTGGGTTGAGTATTTTGTAAATATGTAACTTCCACAATCAGTTGACTTAAAGAAAGGAGATTGTCTGGATAATATGTGTGGGTCTCATCCAATTAGTTAAAGGCCTGGAGAACAAAACTTAGGTTCCCTGAGAAAGAAGAATTTCTGCAATATCAGCTGACTTAGAGTATCCAGACTGCTGTAGTAATCTACAGATTTTGGACTTTCCCCCCTTCATGAGATAAACAAAATCTCTCTCTCTCTCTTTCTCTCTCTCTCTCTCTATATATAGATAGATAGATGTGTGTGTATATATATACACACACATACACATATACACACATACAAACATATATATGCATATATGACATATACACAGACATCCATACATATCCATGTATATAAATACATGTGTATTTTATTTATATATATATATATATATATATATATATATATATATAGAGAGAGAGAGAGAGAGAGAGAGAGACATTCTTATGCCAGCCCACACAAGGTATTTTGTGTATATATAATTATACACATATGTGTATATATTATTATACTGATACAATAGTTTAGCTTGCTATGTAAATTGTATACAAAAATACGTGTGTGTGTGTCTGTGTGTGTGTGTATATATATACACATAGGCATTTTTGTATACGATTTACTTAGCAGGCTAAACTATTATATCAGGGATCTCCAGAGAGAAAGCAAACCAGTAGAAAAAAATATGCATATATATGGTATATATAAAACATATATATGTTTTTTCTACTGGCATAGACATATATGTATATATGTATATGTGTGTATATATACATCTATATATGTATGTATCTATATGTCTATAAACATGTATACACACACATATGTATGGGTGTGTGTATGTGTTATGTATGTATATGTGTAAACATGTGTGTATATATTTTTTATTATATATATTCCTTTTAAATATATATGTATATGTATATATATTAAATTATAAAATGACTACTTCATCCACTCTACCTTACAGTGAAAAGTGCCTGGCCTATAATAGGAACCCAATAATGATTACTTTTCTTTTCTTCCTTATATAATTTCATACATCATAGGGTTCACAATCTCAGTTTTGCATATGAATACATTTTATACCATTATAAGATATAAGCAATATGTACTATTAAAACAAATCCATTTTTAAAATGAATATATTACATTCTAAAATTTTAAAATTCTTTTATGATGTTGATAGGTCCTACAATTTACTTAAATAAAAATGTTATAAATACTAAGTGTAAAATTATGACAATTAACATTTCAACCTAATTTTGGTATAGACTTAACAGTAAAATTGAAGAAAATAGAACGACTAGATTTATTCACAGTTTGGGATTGGGGAGGCAAGAGGGCTTTGACTGACAAATCAGCATAATGCTGTTGCTACATCCATTGCTATCCAAATAAATAAGCTAAAAATGTTTCTATTAAAGAAATATGTGGCTGGGTATAGTGGCTATCATTTGTAATCCCAGCACTTTGGGAGGCCAAGGCAGGCAGATCACCTGAGGTCGGGAGTTTGAGACTAGCCTGACCAACATGGAGAAACCCTGTCTCTACTTAAAAATACAAAATTAGTCAGGCATGGTGGCACATGCCTGTAATCCCAGCTACTTGGGAGGATGAGGCAGGAGAATCACTTGAACCAGGGAGGTGGAGGTTGCAGTGAGCTGAGATCACATCATTACACTCCAGCCTGGCCAACAAGAGCAAAACTCCGTTGCAAAAAAAAAAAAAAAGAGAGAGAAAAGAAAAGAAATATATCTCATTTTACTGGTCTCACTAACTTCACTCTTGGTCTAGTGCAGCTAGTCAAGAGGGAAGACTCAAAAGTTTGTGTTTGAGAAGATCTGGTAGGACTTTGTGCAAATTGACTTGAATGTAGCATGACTCCCACCCCCAGCATCTCTCCATATTAGGATCCTCATGTGAAAAATGAGGATAATAACATCCTTCCTCGTTAAGTTGTTGAGTATATTTAATAGCTTAATACACGAAGATTCTAAGAATGGTATCTAGCACATAATATCTTTCAAAATATATTAGCATATTTTTGCTAAAATGATATAATGGAACATAATTACATGGGGCTTACTCTTATAAAACATAAATATTTAAATAAGACTTCTATAAAGAAGAAGGCAGTTTAATTTTTTCTTATGTATACACTTAGTTGTTTTATGGTTTGACATCATGGGTCAAGAATCTGTTATTTTCAGCATTCCTAATAATTTATGGAAAGATGTAAATATATTTAATTCCAAGAGCTGGTAAAGATAAGATCCTGAAAGTCTGACTACAAATGGCAAAGGTAACATAACACTGGCAGTTTCTCTGCTGAAAAGCTCCTCAGTATCTCCTACAGCCTTTGCTTTGCCACTTTTTCTCTTGTCAAAGTAGTAACATCTAAGTTTCCTCCAGTAATTGGGTTTTGTTTTTATCCTACTTGTGTCAGGAAGAAAAATGGTCCCTCCTTCAGATAACCACATCAATTTCATAAACCTAGGAATGTATCTTATAAGGTGAAAGGTTAGGTTAATAGTCTAAGGAGAGAGCTACTTTGGGAGACAAAGGTGGGTGGATCACTTCAGTCCAGGAGTATGAGATCAGCCTGAGCAATATGGTGAAACCCCATCTCTACAAAAAATACAAAAATTAGCTAGACATGGTGGCTGGCACCTGTAGACCCAACTACTCAGGAGGTTGAGGTGGGAGGATCACTTCAGCCCATGAGGTTGCAATGAGCCGAGATTGTGCCACTGCACTCCAGCCTGGGTGACAGGGTGAGACCCTGTCTCAAAAATAAAGAAATAGGCTGGGCACGGTGGCTCACACCTATAATCCCAGCACTTTGAGAGGCCGAGTAGGGCAGATCACTTGAGGTAAAGAGTTTGAGACCAGCCTGGCCAACATGGTGAAACACTGTTTCTACTGAAATTACAGAAATTTGCCAGCTGTGGTGGCAGGTTCCCATAATCCCAGCTACTCAGAAGACTGAGGCAGGAGAACTGCTGGAACCAAGGAGGTGGAGGTTACAGTGAGCCAAGATCACGCAACTGTACTCCACCCAGGGGTACAGAGCAAGACCGCGTCTCAAAAGAGATAATAGAAAAAAATAATAAATAAACAGAAAGAGCCATATCCAGGATTGTCCTAGATTATCGAGGTAGATCCTAAATGATATCACAAGTGTGCCTGTAAGAGAAAGGCGAAGGGTGATTTCATGGAGACACACACAGAGAAGGCAACCTGAAGATGGTCTCAGAGATTGGAGTGATGAGGCTACAAGCCCGAGAATGCCAGGGCAACAACTAGAATCTAAAAGAAGCAAAACAAATAAATATAAACCAGCCAACCAACAAACAAAAACAGATTCTTCCCTGAATCCCCCAGAGGGGACCTGGCGTGCTGGATTTCATGGCCTCCAGAACTGTAAGACAATAAATTTCTGTTGTTTTAAATGACCAAATTTGTGGTAATTTGTCAGAGCACCCTTAGGAAACTAGTACAATACCTTATGACTTTAGCAGTTAAGAATGTTTAACAAGAAAGAAAAACAGCTCCATTCTGTTAGGCTCTTGATATGGTTTGGCTGTGTATCCCCATCCAAATCTTATGTCAAATTGTAATCCCCAGTGTTGGAAAAGGGACCTGGTGGGAGGTGATTAGATCATGGGGGCCGACTTCCACCTTGCTGTTCTTTTGTGAGTTCTTACAAGATCTGGTTGTTTGAAAGTGTGCATGCAGTGGCTGGGTGCAGCGGTGCATGCCTGTAATTCCAGCACTTTGGGAGGCTGAAGTGGGTGGATTGCTTGAGCCAAGGAATTCCTAACCACCCTAGACCACATGACAAAACCTCATCTCTACAAATACAAAAAACTTGCCAGGTTCAGTGGCATGCATCTGTGATCCAAGCTGGTCTGGAAGCCGAGGTGGGAGGATTGATCACTTGAGCACAAAAGTTTGAGGCTTCAGTGGGCTGATTGTATCACTATACTCCAGCCTTGCTGACAGAGTGAGATCTGTCTAAATAAATAAATAAATAAATACCAGCATATAGCACCTCCCCATTCTCCCACATTCTGTCC
Source organism: Cebus imitator (assembly GCF_001604975.1). Classification (NCBI taxonomy): domain Eukaryota; kingdom Metazoa; phylum Chordata; class Mammalia; order Primates; family Cebidae; genus Cebus; species Cebus imitator. Next base: position 1,897,370 of record NW_016107499.1, on the reverse strand, counting down.
TGCTGGCCATGTGAAGATGTGCCCGCTTCTTACTCACCTTCCATTATGATTGTAAGTTTCCTGAGGCCTTTCCAGAAGCAGAAGCCCATATAACCTGCAGAACCAGGAGCCAAAAAACTCATTAATTTATAAATTACCCACTGTCAAGTATGTCTTCATAGAAGTGTGAAGTGTGAGAATGGACTAACAAAGCTCTATAATTGAGATAAATATCTTGATCAAGCATGGGTATCAAGATCATAATCTAAGAGTATTCCATCTATCTTCAAACATCGTGGTAGATAATGAAATATTCTGAACACTATGATGCTTTATTCATAATAATTCAGAGGTGCTGGGCACTTTGCACTAATATTCTGAACACTATGATGCTTTATTCATAACTTAATAATTCAGAGGTACTAGGCACTTTGCACTTCTCCCATAAAAAGACGAAGTAAACATGTGAAGGTACAATACTTGCTCTTGGTACAGAAGGCTGCTTCTACAGAATTGTTTCAGCCCATAAACAGTGGTCAAGATAAAGCATACACACTCAGGCCAAAGACATTTATCTGTCAATGAATTAAAATAAATGAGTCTGAGTATTGCTGTGAGTATAAAGCAGCACCAACCCTAAGCCTTTACCACCGCAGGGTTAAGAGAGGGCCTGTGCACTGAGGCAAGACTTTACTAAATCTTTTGCCTCCATCATCAAATGAGAAGGAGGAGTCCCTGAACAATCTTCCCGGCCCTCAACACATAAACCTTGCCACTACTGTCAGTCTTGAAGTCACTAGGATTCATGTGTCTTTTATCCCAGATCATAACAGGCCCTTGCACCTCCTGTATTGCAATTTCCATAATACTCTGTGAAGCCCCTGTTCTCTTTCCTTTTCCCACCACTCCCCAGCTCTTGAAATGCTACCTCACTAAACATGTCATGTGTTTATTATGTTCTTTATTTCATATTCTTCACCCTAGAATATACGCTTTACAAAACAATAATCTTCAATCATTTTTTTTACTAATGTGTTCTCCAAGTCCCTAGAACTATGCCTGTCTCCTAGTCAAGGCACAATAAATATTTGTAAGATGAATAAATGAGTGAATGGATGACTCAGCTTTCTGGCCACTTTCATTTTTCTTCTCATGAAAAAATAATGCTAAATTTTAAATATAATGACATGTACTTATATTTAGAAGTTCCCCCTCTAGGTAACTGTGAGACCTAAAAAGAATAGTAGCTTCAATTTCTTTGTTTTCAAAGCACTATAATAATGAGCTTATTATAGATTTTAATTCAAATTACTTTAAATGCTAAAATAAATTACATTAATATAGGGTATGTTTTATCTTTATTGGGGATTGGAGAACAATAGCAAAGAAAAAGGAAAAAATATTTAATAAACAATAGTCATGCCATTTAAGAAAAAAACAACTACCAAGTTTCAGTATATCTCTCTAATTACTTCAGTATTATGTGAGAAATAAAGATCTTGTTCTTATTTTTTATATCATAATTTTAGTTTTCTGTCTGGCACACACACACACACAGACACACAAACACACACACACACACACGCACACACACACAGAGACACTTCTAAAAACTTAATTCCATTAGGATTTGTCCATACTTTGCTATTCAGCTGTCATTTTCTATGTGTGCAGAACAGACTGTAGTTGTTAAGAAATTCTCAAGAGCAGGAAGCAGCATTATTTTAAAGTCAGCTCTTTATGTCCCTCTGTAAAGGAACAGCCCAGTATTCCTTCTTGACAATTCTATCGGAATACAACAGTTTGATTCTTCATAGAAAGAGGTCACCTTCTCCATGAAAAACACCAAATAAATTCGTAGATGAAGGGTTTTCATTTGAAAATGTTAGTCAGTGTTTTGTTGTCTTCTCTTTCCAAGTTTGAGATTTTATCTCCACATCTGTGTAGTTCTTCCCAGCTGCTTGAAACTCTAATGAATCGTGATAAAAACAGAGAAAGATGATAGAACAACTTGGCCAGTTGATGTTCAGCAAATGACTTTCTGAGCAAGTAACAGTGGTCACCACCCCCACTGGTAGAGGAGCAATAGTGCAGAGTGCCTGGGTTATTTTACAGTTCCTCCTCCACATTTCTGATGCTGCTGTCTCTGTTAATTCTCCTACCGTATTTGCTAATCATTTCATTAGAATTTTTCAAAGACATTATCATTATTCTTCCTCATGGACAACAGATGGTTTTTCAGGGACATTTTATCGGTACAATAGGAAAGATACAAATTTCTTCAGATAAAAAAAAAAAAAAAAAGACAAACTCATGGATCTTGTAGTGTCCCCCCTCTATTTTTTTTTTGTTGTTGTTGATGGGCAAAAAGAAAGAAAATATATCTCTGTCAAGCAGACTTTCCCTCATAATTAAGCTTTTAAACTGCCCTCTCGGAGTGAATAGGTGCTGACATTTGAGACAACAAGCAGTACTCAAAATCCTCCCTGATTCAGTGACTTACTGGGTGACTTCGGTGGACTCACAGTAGGCTTTGCGGTACTACTTACAGGATACCATCAGTTTATGTTGTTTGTACTGAGGATCTCCAATTCTGATCTGATAATTCTTTTAGCAAAATACAATATATTTTATTTGCAGCCCTTGCCTATAGTTTCATCTCTAAGGAGTTCCCAAGAGTTCTAAAAGAAAAGAGATGGTCATACACTCATGCGTCACTGCTATTTCCACTCTTCTTTTTATCCCAAGTCCTTAAATTCCTATTGAAAATCTACTAAACCTTTGCTTATATCTTGTTTTTTTAATGCATCTTTAAAAAATAGGTATTTTTTTCTAATAAATATATTTAATGTATAACTTTCTAGAAAAATGAAATTTTTGCTGGAGTGAAAATATATCTTTGCATGACATATTAGGCCCTAATTTAGCCATATTTCTCATTGCATCCTTCGTGTATACTTCAAATTACAGCTATATTTTTCTCCAGCAATATGATGTGCTGAGCTTCAGGTGTGAAAATTAATTAGTTAATGTAATAGATATTTATTGAGTGTCTACTATTTTCTAGCCTCTGTACTGGCTTCTTAGTATATGTGCTTCAAAAAAAAAAAGGGGGGGTAAATATACCTACTCTAAAAGAATTTACCTGTTAGAGAGAAGAGATAGAAAATTAAATATACATGTCATTTTGAAGTGCTATTGAAACTACTATAAAAATAAAGTCAGCAAGAAGATACAAGGATACAGGCATTGGTAGATATCAGACGATGGGAGTGAGAGAATGCAATTTCATACATGTTTGTCAAGATGGACCTCAAGAACATGGAATTTGATTGAAGGAGCAGGAGATTAAGTCTCTGGATGTTTGTATCTATATTTTAATTTTAACTGATTTGCATTTTTATATTTAAAGAGGGTTCCTTACATATAGTTTCATATTGCTCTCTTATCCAATCTGATAATGCCTGCCTTATACTTGGGATATTTAGAAAATATTGTTTAATAGAACTTTCTGTGTTGATGGAAATGTTCTATTCTGCACTGTGTTACTACATGATAGCCACTGGCCACTGGTCACTATCGAAAACTTCAAATGTGGTTAATGTGGCTGAGGACTTGAATGTTTAGTTATTTAAAAATTTCAATTGTTTTAAGTTGAAATAGCCACATAAGACTAGTTGCTACCATGTTGGACAAAACAGGAGGCCTTTTAGGTTCTATGCAATTATGAATGTGTTTTCATTTTAATCTACCATTTCACTATTTGTTTTCTATTTGCCTCTACTGTACTTTGTTACATTTTTATTTCAAGTTTTAAAAAGCACACTATATATATACTTTTTGTGAGAATCTCTCTGTCACCCAGGTTGTACTGCAGTGGCACCATCATGGCTCACTGCAATTTCCACCTTCCAGGTTCCACCTGCTTTGGCCTTCCATAGTGCTGGAATTATGGGCGTGAGCCAACATGTCCACCCCATTATACATTTTTAATTCCACTAGTGCTACAAAAATCACAAAATCTAGGAAAATAAACTTTAAATAATCTGCCTAACACAATTCTACAGTACTCTTTTTCTTATGTTTTATTCCTAAATACTCTTTAATCTCATTTTCAGTTGATGTTTACTTTTAATATCATGATCTGTAGAAGAAAAGTAACTTAGTATTTCCTTTAGCATGGTTGATTGAAATTTGTTTTTATTATAAATAGTTGGGATAGGTGAAATGTTTGACTTACTGATATTCTTCCAGTTTTTAGGAATGGAGCAGGATACAAAACTCTGATCATTGTAATGAGATTACATCAATAAAGGGAAAGAAAATAAATAGGTACACACACACACATACATACATACACACATACATACATACATATATGGTGTTACAATGGCATATACTCCATTATTAGTGAACATTGACCTGACTGAATAGAGTGGGTTTTTTTTTGTTGTTAGAGACCAGACCTTGTTCTGTTGCCTGGGCTGGGGTGCAGTAGTGGCATCATCTTGTCTTACTGCAGCCTTAATCTCCTGGGCTGAATCCTCTTGCCTCAGCTTCCCGAGTAGCTGGGACTACAGGCTCATGCCACCACGCCTGATTAATTAAAAATCATGTAGATATGGAGTCTTGCTATATCGTCCAGGCTGAGAATGGAGCTAGCTTTTTTTAATCACCAGTGTTTGACAAGGTTCCAAATTCTTGCAGTTTTATGGTTAGCAGTATTCTTCACAGATTAGTGCTGGTTTCATACATTTTAAACATTGTTTCCCTTTATTACTGACATATTTCCACTTGCAGCAACAGTGCAAAAGAACCCATTTATGTTACCTTACAACCTGTAGCCCCTTACTTACACAATGCAATGCTAAGTGAGTTGGTGCAATGTGTGATATTAATAGTAATATCTTAGTTCTCAAAAATGCAGTAGGTTCCCATATGGGATGAGAAGATACTGTCAATGAAATTGGAGTGGAAAGACACTGCAGTTTTACCCAATATTGTATAATTATTGTATTTTTATTACAGATTTTTATAAAACCATATGATCACTTTAACACATTACCAAGGTCCCTCTCATAGGACTGAAGGCACATGTACAAGTGAGGGGCTCTGAATTTTAAAATTCATTGACTTCTGCTTTTAAGAATGGGTCAGAGTTTTTTCTTAGGATTGACTTAGTTTGAATTTTTAGAACCATGGCCAGAAAGGAGTATTCTTGTGCAAGGTATGTTTTAAGTGCTTTTTTGGGTACAAGTAGTAAAAGAAGTAGGACAGAGAAGATGCACATAACTAAGCAAAAATGTGGTCTTACTTGCCTGGATCCACCCATGGGAAGCTCTAGTGCATGTAGTACACCCAGAATTTGTCCCTTTTTCTATCCTTTATTCATTCAGTGACAGTCATCTGACCTAGTGACAGCCAGTTGTTGGCTGCATGCTTTGAGAAAGGTGGATAACTGATGGGTGAGGCAGATTATCTTTCTGGTTCTCCCTTTTCATTTAACTCTTTGTAAAAAAAAGTCGCTATGAGCAACCAACAATTAAGGAGTGGAGAGTTATTTGTTTACTTCTTTTGAGCATGGTATTATGAGTACATAATTTGGAATATTTCTGATTTCTGCAATAGAGAGCTGTCCATTCTCTATTTATTTATTTAAAATATGTATTCACATTACTGTTAGCTCATAAATATTTATATGACTTGGTGTATAATTGAATATTATTTATTTTCATGCTCAAATCGTTACAATTTTGGACACTGGGAGCTATGTCAGTTAGTATCTGTGTCCTGTTGATATGATTTTATCCGTTTTGTTTTTAGTAAGTCTTTTGTCACTATAAAATGCTCATCTTGTATAGGCTTACCCCATCCTAGATTAAGCCACTTCTCCAGGGATCCCTGGTTCCAAAGCTATAGCTATAGCTTTGAAATGGGAGAAGCTTTGAATGATCTGTGTGGTAAAGGGTTAGAATTGGAAGCAATTAAGCTCATTCTGAGCTTAATATAGATACAGATAAATACATATAGAAATATTTATACATGCATGTATATAGAAGGGTTATACACATATATATTCTAGGTCTGTCAGCTGAGAGTGCCTAGCAGCAATTAAGCATACCTATTGCCCAATTATTGCAATATACCATACTGGTATTATATATAATACATAATCATTATATATTATATCATAATATATACAACACAATAAATGGTGTTATTGGGAAGCATATACATATATACACACATAATTAACTACCAATAATATGATGTTGGCTTCTCCATTGTCTTAAAGGACCTCTTCCCTATCATAAAAATGCCTAATCAGTTTTCAGAGATACACTATCCTCAACTATCAGTTTAAAATATTTTTTCCTGAACATTACACACACTCAGAGACTCCAGAGATAAATGATGGAGATTTCTACTTACCAACATCCATCACCATCATGTTTGGACTGCTATTACAGCTAGGATCAAGTGTGCCAATGGTTTATATTCCATGGCATTTAGCATATCTTGACTCAATTCTATTTTTCAAGTGTAGGCAGATACAGATACTGTATCAAAAGAATAGGATAATTTTTTAACAATAAAATAAAATTTTTTAAAAATAATTTTTCTGGTAGAAAAAAAACTATTCTCCAGCTTCTCAATTGCACTGTGTTTACCTTTGTTTCTAATTGTGTCTGGTACACTAATGTAGAACAGCATACATTTATTAATCACTTAATAAATATATATGTATGCCCTTACTTTCAGCATGAAAGTATTTTCATACAGTATCCCCTTACTATCAGCATGAAAATATAGCATGAAACCAGGGCTATATTTTTTCTACCAAAAAGACAACAGAATAATAATTTTTGCTTTAGATATAGAGGATATACCCAAACAAGGATCTAAACAAAATATTTATTGAAAATTTCATTGTAAATTTTAGTGATATATTCAAACTCATTGGTTATTGCAGGCATTGTGACAATTGGAGTTAATATGACTTCTGACCACATTTCCCTCCAGCTCTTGCCATGGGAGCCTTTGGGAATTGTCTCCTGAGCTGTTCCCCATCCTTTAGTAAAAAAACATTCTGTAGACATTCTTTTTTTTTTGAGATGGAGTTTCACTCTTGTTGCCCAGGCTGAAGTGCCATGGTGCAATCTCGACTCACTGCAACCTCTGACTCCCGGGTTCAAGTGATTCTCCTGCCTTAGCCTTCCAAGTAGCTGAGATTACAGGCATGCACCACCACACCCAGCTAATTTTGTGTTTTTAGTAGAGACAGGTTTTCTCCATGTTGATCAGGCTGGTCGAACTCCGGACCTCAGGTGATCTGCCCGTCTCAACCTCCCAAAGTGTTGAGATTACAGGCCTGAGCCACCATGCCCGGCTGTAGACATTCTTTCTACCCATTCCCATGACTCCTCTATGTATCTAACTTCTTTAAAATTTTCCCTCAATTCAGAGCCACACCTCAGATTCAGATGTTTAATTTTGCAGTACTTTGCTGTGTGTGTATTCTGTAGCTTTAGGTGGAATTGAGAAGGTAGGAAAAACAAAATGAAGCAAAATGAAACAAACATTTATCAGTTTCAGCTTGTGGTGAACTATCTAAAATTCAAGTAGGTTTTTCATATGGTCAAAGTTAGCCTCTGCTAACAAAGCTAATATGTACAGTTCTACTACTATTAGCAGGGTTTCACATTTCATTGGCCAGTAGAAAGCTATGGAAAATTGTTTTCCCAATGCATAAAAAAATGCCTGAGATTACACAGGAGCCAGTTACATTACAATATTGTTATCAAATCTCAATGAAACAAATTTATGATATAGCAATATATATGCTTGTTTATTAACATACATACATATGACTAAGATCAACTGGCACTTCTAATACATACTGTAATTTGAAAGCTATAGAAATAGTAGAAGAGTATAAACAATAGTTAGATAAATCTGTAACAACTGCAATGTAATATAAAAATATAATTTATATGGCTGACAAATTTACAAATACAATTAAAACTATTGTGGTTTGTTTCCTAATACATAATGAATGAAATGCTAGATTCCAGTTTGAAGTCAGCGAAAAGAAGATATTTAAATTATTTTATATCCAGTATATTGATACTCTTAATTTTATCTAGGGATTCCATCAGAGTTCATGGATTCTAGTTTAAAAATCCATGTCTGTAATTATTTATGCAGTAATCTTCAATTGTATTTCATATCAAGATCTGTTTTGTCAACCAACCAAGATTTGGTCCATGTCAGAACTCACAACAAATAGAGAAAAAATAACTTTGTCTGGCTCAAAGTGGACTTTAATACACTTATTTTCTCCAGCCTTTCGTCACTGCTCTTATTTTATGGTTTGACTGTATCATAAGCATCCTAACATCTCATTACTTTGATTCATAGCCCTCTGTAACCCATTTTCCATTCTGAAGCCAGAATGATTTTCTAAGATACTAATTTGATCATGTGCATTAGGTAGTATCCTTTCTTTACCTTACTCCCTAACTCCTCAATTGCATTGAGTTTACCTTTGTTTACTCTCATGGCTGGTACACAAGGATGGAACAGCATACATTTATTAATCTCATAATAAATATATATTTATGTCCTTACTATCAGCATGAACCATTACTAGGAAATTGTGTGTGTGTGTGTGTGTGTGTGTGTGTGTGTAGAAAAACTTGGGGTGCAATGAATGCCATCATCCCTATCCCTGCATCCTTTTCTGCCTTTCTGCAAATGGCTTCCTTTTCCTTTATGCGTGGGTATTTGGGAATGTGTTAATTTTGCATTGCTCTGAACATTTTCAGGTCATAATACTAGCATTTTTAATATTACTGCTGGAAGGCATAAAAGTGTGTCCTTGCAATGACAAAATACGTTGAGAAGCAATTTACATCCTAAGTAATTGTGGCTGAATGAAAATGGAGATTGAAAAATTGAAAAAAAGGTATATCAGGTTTTTTTCTTTAATTGGATAAATTTCCAGTGATTTATTTTGTGCTAGTGTTTTTTTTTTTTTTGAAAAAAAGAATGTTTTCCTTGCAAAGCATATTTGACAGTGTAAAAGATCCAATTTATTGAAAGAAGTTCTTGTAATAGCTGCATAGAGAGTATTGGTCTCCACCCATTTCAGCACTTTTCTGTGACCAGCTCTCTCTTGTGGCCTATCACTTCTCTACGTTCACATAAACAACACCATTTGATACATAGAGTGTGTCTAAATGTTACATATTAAACTAAGGCTGATTAATAGAAGTACTGGACACGTCAACTGTATATCCTATCTTAAGCTATCTCAAAACGTTTTCTAACTTATACTAAATAATTTAATGTCAGAGTTAATTATCACATAGAAGCAGCTTCCTGCTCTAGGCTAGCAGTTAAAAATAGTGCTTTATTTATTTATTTATTTTTGCAAAGAGATTCAAGGAATTGCTAATACTAATATTTGGATTTTTTTACTTTAATATCTAGGGTAAGTAATCATCTATTTTAGACAACTATTACAAAATCTATCAATAGTTCTTATTTTCATTAAAATATTTTTCACTGAATTTGTTTATGGCACCATTTTTAAATGTTGCTGATACTAATAACTAACTAGGATTGTATTAAACTTACTGTGACATAACTGTTCAGAATATCAAGATTAAGCAAAGAGTTTTGGGAGAAACACTGAATATTAAAACAAGAACACAGAGAGTACATTTGCATACATGTTAAGAATGAGTTATGAAGAACTAAGTATGTTTGACTTCTCATTCTAAGCAGATGAGAAAGACCATATATTGTGTTGTGCTAGCTTTCCATTCCCCCTCCTTACTGCTCAGGATGCATTCATGGAACATGTTTGAGGAGCTGTATAGTGGGCTGGCCAACTTAAGAAAGCATATTGCAAGCAATATTGCAAGCAAAATGGACCACTTTGTGAATACAGGCCTAGGCAGAGTGGTTGGTTTATATACAAGTATTGAGTTTAAATGTTTCAAACTATGGCCCCAGGGAAGCGTTGTTTGTCAGTGGATTGTTTGCAACATGAATCTAACCGGGTGCTTTTATTAAAAAAAAAAAAATAAGAAAACTTTGGGCTAGAAATGAAAAGTAGATTATGCACATACACTGTGCTTTATACATGAAGAATTTCATTTAATCTAATAATATGAGAAATACCTAATGTAGATGACAGGGTGATGGATGCAGCAAACCACCATGTCATGTGTATACCTATGTAACAAACCTGTGCGTTCTGCACATGTATCCCAAAACTTAAAGTATAATTAAAAATATCTAATAATATTGTTCATAGAGCCCAAGCTGACAAGTATTAAGTTGATGAAAAAGTAATTGCAGTTTTTGCCATTACTTCCAATGGCAAAAACTGCAATTACTTATTCATCAACCTAATACTATATAAATACCATATAAATAAATCTAGAATATAGCTACTTTCCTAATTAAGAAGTAACACTTTTTTTAAAAAAGAGCTTATTTCCTAATTAACTTTAATATTCATTCTGTACTTTTATTTTTTCTGAAATATATATTCTATATAAAAATTCTACATATTTCTATGTACAGTGCATAAGGAAATACATTATTTCAAAAATCATTTGCATAGAAAATACTAATATTAAAGATATAACAAGAAATACTAGTCTAAATATATGAAAAAGGAAAACTTATGAATAATCCATTTCTCTTAGAGTTTGCAGAAACACATATTAACTCCAATTTACAAATGTCTATTACCTATTGCTTCTGAATCATTATTCATAGTATTTTTGTATTTTTCCTATTTTAAAAATAATTTTTACAGGGCCCCTGCCTTTTTTTTTAAAAGGCTATTCCATCTTTGGGAAGTTCTTTTGCCAAAATCTCCCACGGAAAACAATGTTAGGAAGAATTTGTGGAGAAGATACAGAATGTATAGATCTCTGTAATACACCAATGGTTTTGCTATATCCTTCTTCTCTGTGGAATGTAGATTAAGTATGAAAGAATCTACTCTTCTCATGTCTTTTGATGTAAACATTCCCATTTAATTGCATCTAATTGGACATTTCAGTCAAATTACAATTTCAATTTCCTGTATCATCATCAACATCTATGATATGACATGCAGAAGTAAAAAATTATCAGATTTAGTGCTATTTTATTGTTAGAAATAGCTTTCAGAAGTACATCAGTCAAATGAGTGTTTCTGCGTGAAGATTTGTGTGTCTCCACTCCAAAGGCTTAAAAAGGTTGTTATTTCCAGTTAAGTAGAAAAATGTGAAAAGATAAGATGTTATAATTAGCTATTAAATTTAACTGCTATAATTACATAAAATTATGATTCTAAAATAGCAAGTGAGGAAATTATCCATAAAAGGTCAATTTTATGTAACAAAATATAAAAGTAGACTTCTACATTTACTTAAATTTTAGAGTATTAGTGTGGGTATCACCTAAGAAAAATTATTTTTTAGAGCCCCACAATTTTTTAAAAGTCTTACAAATATTCTATATATTAAAACAAATGAACAAAGCAAATTGTTTTCAGGTGTAAAAAATCCTGTATTTTATAAAAACAAGAATTTTTGAAATATTTCATTAAGTATAAAGGCACCAAATAGTCCTCTTTATATTGATACATTTCTTCAACAACTATTTAGCATTTAACAAGCATTTATTTATTTTTATATTAATTTATTTTTTGAGGCAGGATCTTCCTCTGCTGCCCAGGTTGGAGTGCAGTGGCATGATCATGGATCACTGCAGCTTTGACCTTCTAGGCTCAAGTTATCCTCTGATTTCAGCCTGCTGAGTAGCTGGGATTACAGGCACATGCTGCCACTATGCCTGGATAAGTTTTCTTTTACATATTTCTTTCTTCTTCTTCTTCTCCTTCTCCTTCCTCTTCTTTAGTAGAGATGGAGTCTAGATGGCGGGAGCAAGTGGTCCTCCCATCTGAGTCTCACAAAGTGCTGTGATTACAAGTGTGAGCCACTGTGCCTAGCCTTTAAGAAACATTTATAAAACACCTCATTGTCTTCTAGTAATGTATCAACGAGATGTAATATTAAAAAGAACAGACATGTATCCTGAACTCACGGAAATAAAGACATGAGCAATATAAATAACATAAATGCAAACAGTATAATGCTGTAATGGATTTTTTTAAAGAATTCTCTCTGAATATGACAGAGGGAATGCTTTTAGGGTGGTCTGGGAATGCCTCTCTGAAAAATTGAGACAAAAGTTGAAAAATCGGGATTACCAAACATCCAGCCATGAAATATATGAAGAGAAGATCAGAGTCATGCAAAGGGTCGGTTTGGAATTGTTAAATTTGAAAACTGTATTAGAAGTCGAAAGCACAAGCTTGAACTGTCAGGTGAGACCTTTGAGCATGTTGATTGTATTCAAAATGTGAAAATGTATTAGAATAATTATAGCAAGAATAATTAGAGAAATTGTGGCATATATTCACATATGTACATACATATGCACATATATATTTATGTGTGTAATATACACACAACACACATGTGTAATATACACACAACACACAAAGAGCATAATATACATACATGTGTACATACACATGTGTTGTGTGTATATAATGTGCATAATATACACGTATGTGTACATATGTGTTGTATATATGTGTGTATTATAACACATGTACACACATGTGTATATATACATACGTATATTATATGCATATATGTGTTGTTTGTATATCTATGTGTGTAACATACACATGTACATACACATATATGTGTATTATGTATATACACACAACATATATATAAATGTGTTCTATGTGTATATATATAATATACCCATAGCTATGTATGTGTATACACACACACACACACACACACACAGAGGTATATATATACCTGTGTGTATTATATAGACACACAACACATTTACATATATGTTGTGTGTGTATATATAGCATGTATATATAATATGCTGTATATGTTGTGTATATATATGTTGTGTGTGTATATAATACACAATATTGTATAAAATATATAGTGTGTATATATAATACATGTATATATACACACAATATGTTATATGTGTGTATATATTACACAACACATGTGTGTATGTATATATACACATGTATATACATCTGTATAACGTACACCTATGTGTGCATACATATGTATGTGCATGTGTGTAGATATTACATGTACACACATGTATGTACATGTTTGTACACTTTATTTTTATATATGTGTATTACATACATATATGAAAATAAAACAAAGAACAACTTTTGCCCAAAAAGACATGAGGGAAAAGAAACCAAAATGCAGACACTTGCATAAATTAAGAAGCAGAGAGAGAATGCAGGGGAAAAAAAATCATAATTGAATAATGGAGAATGTAATTCAATATGGAGTGTTCTAAGGGCTCAAAAGATGTATTTTAGTTTGTTTACTTTTTCAGCAATACAAGTTCACAAGACTTTTCTGAAATCCGTGGGCCAGATATAATTCAAAAACTTCAATTGGTCACATGTCAAGTTGGAAATATGCTTTATAAACTGTGTACCATGAAACACCTTTAATGAGTCTAAAGTAACACTTTAATAAAACATATTAATATTTCAGCAACAAAATGTAAAGATATTCATGCCAAGTAAGATAAAGACTGTAAGTGACTTTGCGTTAATTCAGATCAGGTTTGAAAGCTTTTTTTTCCTTTTTAGATCTTCTCAGGTTTTCTGATTTGGAAGTTGAGGAAGACTTGTTATATTCCTATACTAGAAGATCTATTTGTGCTGATCAATAGGAGCCAGAATAGAAAAGGGACTGATGATGCAGAAGACACATAGAGATCTGATAAAGTGAAATTTCTTACAGTGGCAAAAAGATGGGTTTCAGTATGTTTCTGTACATTAGGGAACTCATGTTCCTCTGGGTAGTTAAAAGATTACCACAAAGAATTATAGCATTGACAGGTTTTCCACTGAAAGGAATCAATTTCCAGCAACTCAATTTTCATGTGAACTTTTCTAAAACTATGTCTCTGAAACATTTATCTATGCTCAGGATACAGGTTTGTTCTCCAATAATGGTATCACTCAAAATCCTAATATAGTATATTATCCTGTGATGGATTACTTCTAGAGTACCAAATAGTAAGGCTATCTAATGAGAATTCAATATTTCAGTCTAGAGTTTCTCACGTTTCATGTTCCGTCTACATTTTACCTATCTGTCTGTCTATCTGTCTATCTATCTATCATCTCTATCTATCATCTATCTCTCTGTTGACCTGTCTATATATCTATCTGTCTGTCTGCCTGTCTGTCTATCTGTCTGTCTGTCTGTCTGTCTGTCTAATATATCTCTAGTAATGTGAAGCCTGTTATTAGAAAAGTGGCATATTCATCCATGTTGAGATGTTGTGAGTTAAGATGTATGTAGGAATAAAGTGCAGAACACTTTCCTTAAATGAATTTTATATTCTCCAACTGATTCCTTTACAACTATTTCAGAAAAATGTCAGATACTGTGATAGGAATCATGTTTGAGAAATATTTCCTTGAGAGTTTGAGTAGTGCAAAAACGTATCTGTAAGGGATAATAAATGTTAAATGTGGTTTGATCCCTGTACTTGAGCAAAACCTATTTTTTAAAATGTATTCTCAATTCACAGCCCTAGAACGTATTATTAACTTGAAAGAAAAACTATTCCAAAGATCTAAAAGTGATGCTGATTTTTTGGAAATAACTAAAGGTTTTCAAGACTACCAAAATGTCAAGCTACATGGGACAATTACCAGTGTATGGTGTGTGAGGGAGGACTGTAAAAAGTTTAGATGTCACTGAATGTTTTTCACTAAGGGGTTTAAAGCATTTTATACCATACAAATCAATAAAATGTCTATTTTATTTTCAGTGAATTTTTTTCTTAGAAAAGTATTTGTTAAATTCTACCTCATTAATAAACAAATGTCAAAACCATTTATAGATTAGCAGTAGACTGATTTGTTTCCTAACTAAATATGCCTTTCTCATTATAATACATCTATAGGAAAAGTTTAAGTCTAATTTTATCTATAGAAAAATATGCTTTTTTGCCTACTATGTAATTACTTTCAAAATTAGAAACAAATTAAATATATGCTCATGTACTGATGTGTACACAAATATACACATCTAGAAAAAAATCAGTGACTTTAATCCTATCTCTTCTCATTTTAGGCACATATCATGCAGAATTATTTTTTTTAATAATGACAAATGTAAAGTATTTCTCAGGTTTACGTAAAACATTACTAGAATGATTTATTTATATGATATCTAAGTAGTTTTAATCTTGCTAGATTTTAATTATTCATCATATAGTTATTTTTATATAATTTATTTTTTGTTATTAAGCTCCTTTTAAAATGTGCCTTAATACATTAAAATTAAAAATTAATTGGGCTGGGCATGATGGCTAATACCTGTAACCCCAGCACTTTGGGAGGCCATGGCAGGTGGATAATTTGAGCCCAGGAATTCTATACCAACCTAAGAAACATGGTAAAACTCCGTCTCTCCAAAAGAAAAAAAAAATATCTGAGTGTGGTGGTGCGTGTGTGCCTATATTCAGAGCTAATCAAGAGGCTGAGGTGGTTGTATCACTTGAGACAAGGAGGTCGAGGCTTCAGTGAGCTGTGATTGTACTATTGCGCTATTGCCTGGGCAAAACAGAAAGACCATATTAATTAATTAATTAAGTCATTTTGTGTGTGTGTGTGTGTGTATATATATATATAAGCCATTGCGTCTATATATATATATATATATGCAAATACGTTTTGTCTATAGTGGGGGACTGGTCTTAGAACTGATAGCAGCAGGAGGCAGGCAAACCCTAGGCAGATAGGGGTGGACCCCCTGTGAAACCCCACCTTCAAACCAAAGACAGTTTAAAGCCTGAAAGCCAAGCTACAAGTTTCAGATAAATCCACAAACCAGCTTGAGAACCTCTCTTCCCATTTGGTGCATTTTCCTCTGATTGATCCCCACCTTTCACCCATTTTACCTATACATACCCTTCCTTAATTGTTTTTGTACACTGTCAGGCCCACCTTTGAGTGGTGCTTTTGTTTTAGCCATTTTTTGCTTACTCACAAACCAGTAAATCGGCATCGATTCCTCCATTCTGAGCCTATAAAAGTCCTGGACTCATCCACACTTAGGGACTGCCTGCCTTCAGGCAATGGGGGCAGCTACCCAACTTCAGGTGGAGTAGGGGGTTGCCCTCTCCATGCCTGCTCTCCACTGAGAGTTGTTGCTTAATAAAACTTTGCACCCTGCTCACCCTTCAGCTATCAACATAACCTCATTCTTCTTGGACGAGGGACAAGAACTCACAACTCATTTAATGCAGGTATGAAAAAGGCAGTAACACTGTAGCCGTTGGCCCTCCATTGATGCTGGGCAGCCATTCCATGCAATGGGAATATCTACTGGGGCTAGGCCAGCCCCAGACCCGCTGGCCAAATTGGGGGCCATAGGACTGAAAGAGCTATTAACATACCTCCATTGGCCAGGTTGCAAATGGTGGACTGAAAGGGCTGTTAACATGCTGTAACACCTCCCTTGGGGCTTTGGAGTGTTGGCATCCCTGTTCAGCCACCACATGATCCCATCATCCAGATGCTGGCACACAGGGCAAAGGCAGGTTGGGGCATGCCTGGCCCAGCTGCTGGCTGAGTACAGATTCTGTGGTAAGCATAGGATCTGGGCCGGAGTGCATGCTGTTGGCCAAGTGGGCGGGGTGCCTCCTGTGGTGAGCCGAGGGCTGAGTGAGGCCCAGGCAGGGACATTGCCGGCCACTGATGTCTCTGGCTGGCGAAGGGTCACCAAAAAAATCCTGTGTCAGAAATAAAAGATCATTCTTGCCCTGTATCTGTGGAGAGGAAGTTTAGATGTAATTTCAGGTAAGACTGATGATTTAATTTGGATAAAATGAGAGGATTCCTCTTCTGATGGCATTATTTTCTCAAGTATTATATATCATATGCAAATTCACTCCAGATGCCCAGTGAACATTTTATATAAAGCAGAGAAAAAGTGTAGAATAGGTTTTAAATTGATAGAGGAATATTATTGTCTCAACATATTTGTCTCTGTGTCTTATCTTCCCAAATTCTAATCTCATTGTAGAAAGAATAGTAAATAAAAGCTGATGGTAATACAGAAGTGATGATAGTCATAAAGAGACCTGAATCAATGTATCCAAAATATGAAGACTCAGTATCTGCATCATTTTTACAAACTGTTTATTACAGTTCTACCTCAGTTTTCTCACTTGTCACACAAAAGTATGTTCTCAAAAACTGTGATTCAAAATATGTGTTTATAGTAGTAGTAATTGGTTTAATTCTAGAGGTTCTGAAATATGTGTCGGCTAGAAAATAGGAAGGCTATTCATAACTGAGAAAGAAATGTACCATAAGATTAAGATCTGAAAAAGGAATAGACACACAAATGCATACAACACATATACACTTGTATATAACAACATGTGAGACTATTTTTCTGAGGAATTGTTAGGCAACAGGATAGAGAAAATGGAGTCATCAGAAAACAAATATATGATATTTGTGGCAAACTTAAAAGTAACGTTGCATTGTTTAGGGATAAATGCATTTATAACAAGCCTACAAAACATACCAAAGTTAAACAAGAACACCAAATTGAGAATAATAGTTACTTCTTGAAGGGAAAATGAGATACAGATGAGTAACTCAGGAGCAGCTTGAGTGATAAGGGGATGTATTATATTTTAAGGTAGATAGTGGGAAGATAAATATATGTTTTATTATTAAATATACATTAATGTACTGTCTGCATTAATATGTCTATATCATGTATTTCATTTTTTTTTAAACTGAAAACAGAAATTAAGCTTTGGATGTTATCTGCAACTTTAAGGAGTTGAGCCTGAACTAGGCAATTACTAAATGTTACATTTTGATACAGGCCTTTATCCAATGATAACCAAGGTCTTCAAGTTGCTAAGAGGTCAAGGGATCTCTTCAGTCTTGGGGCATTCTCTTCTTTCTTGGTATTTTAGCTGTTTCATCATTGTCTCATTTTTTATTAGGCAGCTTTGTAATCACAATATATTTTAATGAATATTTTATTTGTATTCTTTTCATTGGAGTGAATAGCATCTTCTGATAAATTTAAATATATTTCTAGAGACTAGTGACAGAAAAAAAAATTGATACTGTACTGCTTGTTCCAGTTACCACCAATTTAACCTTTCCTATAAGATTTGTTGGTTAATATTGCTGATTTTCTCAAGATGAATCCATTTTGATTTTTAGTGTCCATATTGGAAGACACTTAACATTGCTAGTAAACTTAATTATAAATTGAAAACAATAAGTAATTTTTCTAGTCAACACAATAATGAAGATTTATTTTAATCAACTTTCCCATATATTACTAAAGTTCATAGTCCATCCTTTGTGCTTCACTAAAACTTTGCAGTTTATGAATTATCATGCAGATTGAGCTAAAATTTCTCCAACAGCACTGTTTATGCTATGTAATCTAAACAAATCTACTGATAAAAATCAATGACTTACCTAATTGTCCAAAGCCAGGCAACTGGTTTGAACACGTCTCTTTTCGAGCAGATTTGGTGTTATGGTCTTCTACACACATGGTCTGTTTACTAAGTGTCAGGAATAAGATGCACATGTGTAAAGATTTAGTTATAGTGGGTAAAATTCTGGTTAGTGACCCAAGAGAATTAACGCACCTTTTCCCCATTAAATAATTACCAGAAAATTAGATAGGCATTATAGAGAATACAGGCTATGATACAATGTTTTCTTTTCATGAAAATAATAAACCTAGTTTTGGTATTATAGGCACTGCTGTATTTTGGAATGAAAAGAGCTTATTTATTAAAAGTGAAGAGTATATGCTCTCAGCTGTTTTTCCAGAATCACTTTCTTTTTCTCCTCTTTTTGTCTTTATTTTTTGTGCTTTATTTCCTAAATGTAAATATCATAAGGGGTTCTGCTGTATATGTTTAAATAACAAAGAAAATTATTTTCCATCTAAATGAAGCAGGCTCTTTGGGACTCTAATTCTTCCCATGTTCCTCTTTGTACATTAAGTTGACTCTTCAAGTAAAATATACCACATGTACCAAAGCTCTGATGTCTACTGCTACATGTGTTTCTTCAAAGGCAGCACCTCACATGTTGATCTCTTTGCCATTCTGATGCTGTCCCAGGATCCTCTCTATTGGTCTTTCTGAATATCCTTTGAAGTGCCACATGTAACTGAAGAAAGTCCTGGGATGCATCAGCACATTACAAATTCCAGCTGCAAGCAAGCTTCCTGCTGGAGCTTAGGAATTGGAAAGACCTTACAATATGCCCTCTGTCTTGTTAAAATAAGGGCAAAAAGAAAGGTGTTAAAAGAAAAAATGTAAGGGAGATGACTCTCGAAATAGCCTCTATGCAACTAATCCATGGGATCTGTTACAATCAGTTGAATTTAGTATTAGCTACTATTTTCTTACAGCAAATATCAAACAAAATAATGACTCTAAGTCACTGTTTTTTACATTCTTATCAAGTTGTTTGCTCTTTTTCTTCTTTACAAAACTCACCGTCACCTTTATTCCACTTTGAGGTATAGGATAAGTATATATTTTTAGAAAACATTCTTGAAAATAGCAAAAAACAGCAAAACTCTGTAGGTTGCATATTAAAAAAGAAAATAGCCAAATGTTAGCACCTTAGTTCCTGCTGATGTTTGTGAAGTCAGTATACAGCCTGGTCTTGAGTGTGATAAAAGAAATCATTTTCAAAATCCAGCTCACAAAATGATCAACATACTGTTTTCTTGTTCTATTTGGCCAAAGCCCAGATAATTCTGTCATATTATACATTGTTTGATTTGGAGTGTCTGCTTCTCTTCTTACTGTTTTTATTCTAGTCATACAAAAGTGCTACCACAAAGTTTATTTTCTTTTAATACAGTAAGTATGTAAATTGATCATGTGAATTCATGTTCAGGTTCCTCCTACCACTCTTAAAAGCATTTTATTTTGGGAAAGGTGATTGCAGATTTATTGTCTTCCCTATGAATTCAGTGTTTTTTCAGTATTTAACCCTATTTTACCTTACTCTTCTACCATGACAAGCTCATTTTCCTTCAAAATAAATTTGCTCACTTTTTATTTATTAGTTTTTCTTTGTCATTCTAAATGTTCAAAGAAATCTGGACTACTTCAAATCTCCATCTTAGAACCGTTCATCATAGCCCATTGTTGCAGAAACTAGAAACATATTGTGAGTCATACTCGGGTTTTGATTAGAAAGTTTTGGACCTCTTTAATCTTAGTACATAGCTATCATAATGACATATACCTTCTCTATCAGCCTGAGAATTTCTATTTTTTAACTGCTGTATTAGAGGTTCCATTTGGGGGTCTTCTGTACTCTGTTTCATGCTTGTCTTGGAAAATAAATGTTTCAGGAGCTTGTTCTGAAAGGATTTGTTTGAGTTAATCTGTGTGTGATCATGTATAACAAGCCTTTATTCTACACTCTCAGCTGATTGATTGATAGTAAAGATAAGTTTAAAATCATAAATTGTAAAGAATTTCACTTCAGAAATTTTTGTTTGGTTAAATGATATGTAATATAAAATTTATCATTTTGACTTTTTGAAGTGCACAGTTCAGTAGTGTTAAGTATATGCAAATTATTGTGAAATCCATGTCAACAATTATTTTATCTTGCAAACCTGACACTTTGTCCCCATTAAGAATAAACAACTCAACTTTCCCCTCTTCCCCCAGTCACTGGTAAACACCATTCTACTTTCTGTCTCTGTATATTTGACTACTTTAGATATCTCATATATGTGGAATCATACAGTATTTGTCTTTTTGCAATTGACTTAATTCACTTAGTATAACATTTTTAATGTCCATCCATGTTGTAGAATGTGACAAGATTTCCTTTCTTTTTAAGGCTTGATAATATTCTATTATATGTATATACCACATTTTGTTTATCCAGCCATCTGTTAATCAACATTTGAGTTGCTTCTATCACTTGGCTATTGTTACAAGTATTATATTTAATATGGGTGTACAAATATACTTTGAGACTATGCTTTCAAAAAAAGTTTTGGCTATATACCCAGAGGTAAGATTGCTGTTTCATATAGTAGTTCTATTTTAAATATTTTGAGAAAACTCCATGTTGTTTGTCATAGCAGTTGCACCTTTGGGCAATCCCACCAAGAGTACATGAGTGTACTAATTTCTCCACATTCTTGCCAAAGTTTTCTGGATTTTTTTTGTTTGTTTGTTTGGTTTGGTTTTTGTTTTTCATTTTGATAGTAGCCATCCTAATGGATATGAGGTGCTATCTCCTTGTGATTTTGGTTTGCATTTCTCTGATGATTAATGATGTTGAACATTTTCTCATATACTTGTTGGTCATTTGCATATCATCTTTGGAGAAATGCCTATTCAAGTTTTTGAACCACCATTTTTAATTGGGTTATTTGACTTTTTTTTATTGTCAAGGTGTTGTTTCTAACAAATTCTGAATATTAGTGCCTGAGCAGATGTATGATTCATAAATATTTTCTCTCATTCCAGAGATTATTTTCATTCTGTTAATTCTGCATTTTGATACACAAAAGTCTTCAAGTTTAATGGAGGTCCATTTGTCTATTTTTGTTTTTATTGCCAGAGCTTTTGGTGTTATATCTGAGAAATCACTGCCAAGTCTAGTGTTAGGAGGCATTTCCCCTAGAAGTTTTATAGTTTTATTTTGGATATTTAGGGCTTTAATTTATTTTGAATTAAATTTTGTATATCATGTGAGGGAAGAGTCAAACTTCATTCTTTTACATGTAGTATACAGTTTTTCCAACACTAATTCTTCAAGAGATTTTCCTTTCCCTATTGAATAGTCTTGGTATCTTTGTCAAATCATTTTACCACATACAAGTGGCTTTATTTCTGGGCTTTCTATTTTATTCTATTGGTCTATTTGTCTTTATGCCAGCACAATACCTTTTTGATGACTGCAGATTTGTAATGTTTTGAAATCAGGAAATATGAGTATTCCAGCTTAGTTATTCTTTTTATTGTTTTAGCTAATTTGTGTCCCATAAAATTCCAAATAAATTTTTGGTTAACTTTTTCCATTTTTGCAAAAATAATGTTGTTGAGAAATTGATAGAAGTTGTATTGATTCTGTGGATTATTTTGGATACTATGGACATCTTAACTACATTAAGCCTTCTAAGCCATCAACGTGGTATGTCTCTTTATATATTTGTGGTTTCTGTAATTTCTTTTAACAATATTTTGTAGACTTCATTACACAAGTCTTTTACCTTCTTGGTTAGGTTTACAAATGAAATAGTTTTATTAATTTCCTTTACTGATTGATGACTATTCATGTACAGAAATGCAACTGATTTCTTCATGTTGATTTTGTACCTGGCAATGTTGCTAAATTTGTTTATTGGTTCTAACAGGGTTTGTTGTTGCTGCTGTTGTTATTGTTGGGGAGGGGTGAGTCTTTCTAATTTTCTACTTGTAAGATTGTGCTGTCTATGAACAAAAATAATTTTACTTCTTCCTTTCTAGTTTAGATGCCTTTTATTTCTTTGTCTTGTCTAATTTTATGGCTAGAATTTCCCATAGTATGTTGAATAAAAATGGCAGAGTGGGAATTCTTGCCTTGTGCTTAGTCTTAGAGGAAAATCCTTCAGTCTTTCCCATTGAGTATGACAGTTGCAGGCTTTTCATAAATGGCCTTCATCCTGTTGAAATAGTTTCCATCTATTCCTAGGTGGTTTTTATCATGAAAGGGTGCTGAATTTTGTCAAATGCTTTTTCTGCATTAATTGAGATTATGATGATATGGATTCTTTTTCTTCATTATGTTTATGTGTATTACAGTGATTGATTTTTGCATCTTGAAATATGTATGCATTCCAGGAATAAATCCCACTTGGTCATGGTATATAATCCATGTAATATGCTCCCAAATTTGGCTTGCTAACATTTTATTGAGGATTTTTCATCCATATTTCTAAGGGATATTGGTCTCTAGGTTTCTTTGCTTGTAGAGTCTTGGGCTTTGGTATCAAGATAATTCTGACCTTACATAATGAACTTGATAGTGTTTCTGTTTAAAGAGTTTGAAGAGAATTTGTGTTAATTCTTCCTTAAATGTTTGATAAAATTTGGTCACTGATTTAATATCCTTACACATTATTGGTCTGTCCAGATTTTTTATTTCTTCTTGATTCAGTCATGTTAGGTTGACCGTTTCTAGGAATATACTCATTTCTTTTAGGCTTTTCAATTTATTGGCATACAATTGTTCGTAGCATTCTCTGATTATCCTTTTTATTTTGGTGGCATCTGCCCTATTGTCTCCTCTTTCATTTCTGAATTTCTTTTATTTGAGAAACTTAGCTTCATAGAATTTTTGTTTTTCTACTCTCAATTTTGTCAGCCTCTGATCTTTATTGTTCCCTTCCTTCTGCTTTTTGGAACTTTTGGGTTTAGTTTATTCCTCTTTTTCTAGTTTCTTAAGAAATAAATTTAGGTTATTGATATTAGCATTTTCCCTTTTTGTATACATTTACAATCATAAACTTTCCTCTTAGTACTATTTTTACTTCATTCCATAATTTGGTATGTTGCATTTTCATTCTCATTTGGCTAATTCATCAAGAAGATATAACAATTGAAATATTTTACAACTTTCCTTGTGTCTTTTTCTTTGACTTTTTGGTCATTGATGAGTATGTTGTTTAATTTCTACATATTTGTGGATTTTCCAATTTTATTTATGATATTGATTTTTAGTTTTATTTTATAATTATTTTCAAAGGTATTTTATATGATTTCAATTTCTTTTGAATTTGTGAAGGCTTGCGTTGTGGCCTAACATATGATCTCTCCTAAAGGTTGTTCCACAGGCACTTGAGAAGAATGTCTGTTTTGGTAGTGTTTGCAGGAGTGTTTTATGTATCTGTGTTATGTCCAATTTGACTGTAGTATTGTTCAATTCCCCTGTTTTTTTCATTGTCTTCTGTCGTATTTATCTGCTATTGAAATTGTAATATTAAAATCTCCTACTATTAGTATGTTGCTGTTGCTCTCCAACTTCAGTTTTGTCAAAAGAGTTTTATATATTTAGGTTTATATATTTAGTATATATTTATATATTTCGTTTTATATATTTAGTATATAAATATTCATAATTGTTACATCTTACTGGTGTATTGACCCTTTTATCATTATGTATCATTTTGTCTGTTATAAAAATGTTTATAAGTGTATTTTTGTCTGATATAGCTGTTCCTGGTATATTTTGTTTATCATATAAATAGATTGATTTTTCCCATCTTTTTGCTTGCAACCTATGCGTGTTCTTAGATCCAAAATGAGTCTGTTGTAGACAACTTACACTTGAATACTGTTTTTGTTTTCATTTTATAAAATCCATTCAGACAATCCACAATTTTTGTTTGGGGAGTCTAATCTAATTAAATTTAAATTAATTACTGTTAAAGAAAGACTTACCCTTGCCACTCTTTGTTAATTGTTTTCTGTAGATCTTATAAGCTTTTTGTACCTCCTTTTCTCTCTTACTGTAATCCTTTATGATTTCATTGATTTTATTGTAGTGCTGTACTTTGATATCCTTTTCATGTCATCTTATGTATATTTAAAGCTATTTTCTTTGTGGTTACAATAGCAATTTCATACAATATCTTAAAGTTATACCAATGTATTTTAAACTGAGAACAAATTAACTTCAATCACATACAAAAACTCTTCTTTCTTATAGCTGGACACCCACATGCTATGTTATTCATGTCAAAATTACGTCTTTATATATTATATACCCATTTTCATAAATTTCTCATTTTAAATGCGTTGCTTTTTATATTATATAAACCAAAATTACTATAGTACAGATTACTGTATTTCTTCATTTGGTTACTTTTCCCAGAGAATCTTATATTTCATATGACTTTGTGTCACTGTCCACTGGACTTTCATTGCAACTTGAAAGACTCCCTTTAACATTTTTTCTAGAAAAGGTAACATGGTAACAAACACTTTTGGCTTGATTATGTAGAAAAGTCTAAGTTTTTATTTCTGTTTTTTTTTTAAGGAGAGTTTTGTCAGATACAGTATTCTGTTTTGACAGGTTTATATTTTTTCTAACAGCTTTTTGAATGTATTATTCCACTCCCTTCTGGCCTGTAGTGTTTTTGCTGATAAGTTTACTGATAATCTTATGGAAGTTCCCTTTTATGTGATGAATCATAACTTAGAAAGTAACTTTCCAGAATGCTATAGTGGGATATAATCATCCAGTATCATAAATTGAAAAGGGAATACATGAATCTAAGTGCTTTTTAATAAAAAATCACTGAAGTCTCCTTACTTAACACAGTTCCCTTAGACCAGTGGCAGACATAACTGTCTGTGTTGTTTCTGGAGCCTTCTGAGGATTCTTTATTGTAAATTGGGCTTGCAGCTTTATCCACTACTATTATAATACTCTCTTAATCATCTACTAACCAAGTTTCAAATTTTGTTGCTATTATCATATCTCTTGTTCTTTATTTTTCTTCCAGGATATTATTTTTAATGTATTTTTCATTATTTTATTTTGGGTTTACAAAGGAGATATTATAAGAATCTATAGAATTAATTATCTTAAGTGTTAATATTTCCCTGTAGACTCAAGTGAAGACTTTTTTATACAACTTGATGTTATTTTCTATGGTGCCAGTAAAACATACTGTATATTTCATTTCCAGGGTCTCTATTATCAGTTTGTTACCAAAAAGAAGCCATCTAATTAAAACATTCTGATTACCAATCTAGTTCTTCTTTCTGTTAAGTGGTCCAGGACCACTGTTTTAGTTTAGTGTTTTGTTTGTTTGTTTGTTTGTTTTGGGTTTTTTGTTTTTTCTGCTATAAGGAACTGCATGAGACTGGATAATTTAAAAGGAAAGAGGTTTTGGCTCCTTGTTACTTATGCAAATTTCCGTAGCCTGCTTGAATTTCTCCTCAGAAAATGGGTTTTTCTTTTCTATTTAATTGCAGATTGAAAATTTTCCAAGCATTTGTGCTCTGCTTCCTTTTTGAGCAAAAGTTCCAATTCCAAACCATCTCCTTGCGAATACATAAAAAGAATGCTTTTAAGAGCCCCCAAGTTACATCTTGGATGCTTTGCTGCTTCAAAATTTCTTCCATCAGACACCCTAAATCATCTCTCTCAAGTTCAAAATTCCACAGATCTCCAGGGCAGGGGCAAAATGCCACAGTCTGTTTGTGAAAGCATAGCAAAAGTAACCTTTGCTCAAGTTCCCAACAAGTTCATCATCTTCATTTCCGACCACCTCAGTCTGGATTCATTGTCCATATCACTATCAGCATTTTGATCAAAGCCATTAAACAGGTCTCCAGGAAGTTCCAAACTTTTTTACTGTCTTCTTCTGAGCCTCCAGACTGTTCCCAACCTCTTCCTGTTCCAGTTCCAAAGTCACTTTGACCTTTTTAGGTATCTTTATAACAGCACCTTACTCTTTGTACCAATTTACTGTATTATTTTGTTTTCATACTGCTATAAACAACTGCCTGAGACTGGATAATATATAAGGGAAAGAAGTTTAATTGACTCACAGTTCAGCATGGCTGGGGAGGCCTCAGGAAACTGATAATCATGGCAGAAGATGAAGGGGAAACAAGGTACCTTCTTCACAAGGTGGCAAGAAAAAGTGCCAGATGAAAATGGAAGAGCCCTTTATAAGACCATCAGATCTCTTGAGAACTCACTCATTATTATGAAAACAACATGGGGGAAACTGCTGCCATGATTCAGTTACCTCCACCTGTTTTTTCCCTTAACAAATGGGGATTATGGCATTATAATTCAGGATGAGATTTAGGTAGGGAAACAAAGTCTAACCATATAGGCTACTTTGCCACTCATAATTAAGTGTTGTCATTTGGCCTCTGACACAATGTTTTTCCATTATTCTTTCTGAAATTTTTAGAACTATTTTAATGGCAGAATTCTCCACTTTCATCCGTGACTTAAAGAAGAAATAACTAGAGAACTCTTCATAGACGCTACTTTTCTTCACAACAATGCATTTGTCATTACATAGTGCAAGGGGACGTCATCTGACACGTTCACAGATATTTTGAGGTAAGTTGTTGATTTGTATATGGTAAAAGTCCTTTGCTACTTCTATCTTCTTAAGTCTTAGATTTCTCCTAATTTTCAACAAATAATATCTGACATCTCAACTTCATTTAGCATAGGTATGAAATACACACTCTAATCATTCACTTTAGCAAACAATTTGAAACATTCCCACTCTTGAATCGACATGTTTAAAGAGTAATTTTAAGTACTTCCATATAAAAATAGTTTTATCTAAGTTTGACTTATTTCCTCCTTAGCCTGAGCCTCTGTCTTCTACTTTGGTGCCAGACCTTGTTCTGTTCCCCTGGGACATACTCTTATCTAACTCTCATCATAGATTAGGACATTTGTCTCAATACAACCATGGCAGAGGGTATAGAATTCCTACAGCAAGGTAATAGTCTTGGATTTAGATAAAGATATGTGTTGTTTCAAATAAAATTGTAACAGATATATTAGACAAGGGAAACAGATCAGTTTCTGTTGTCAAAAAAAGGTTTAGAAGGATTTTTTAATTTGCTTTATTCATAGTGTTCCCAATTTTCACTGAAAACCCTATTCCAATTTTCCATGTTCAATCTTGTTCCAATTAATACCTTGATGGCCACGTCACATTTATTATGAAGCTACAAAATTAATTTAGGCTTTAAACAGCAATTCGAAAAGGCAGATTCTGTATCTGATATTTTTGCAACATGAGACTTATGGATGGTTAAATGATTGAAAGAAATTACAGAAACTTCCAGAACGAGTGAAAATTTTTAACCTGAAAATTTAAATTATTAGTTTGTAATTTTCTTCCCTTAAATGGTGTGTGTTACAGATCACCAATTCATTCCACAGACCCCCATATTTTTTATTTTATTAAAGAAATAGCTTATTGCAGGGACCGTACACTTTGCTAAAGTATTGCCTTTTTTATACTCTTTATTTAAGGTAACCACAGTGATAATGTAAGTACCTATGTGCCTAACACATCAATACATGGTAATGACTACCAGTAGCCATATACCAGTGTTAACAAAATTCTTGCTTTTTTCAAAATCATTCATCTCTGAAATGAAATCCCAGATTTTCATTTTTTATGTATCTGTAGCTTGCAACAGCACTGTACAATTACTCTGACAGGCAGATCTGTCACTACTGAAAAGACAATTCACTCTAGCTAATTTTAAGGAGATATAATTGTTACTATAAAGTAAGCTATTAATCTAATATTAGGAGATCTGGGGGGCAATGTTATGTACTAAATTAAATATTCAGGAAATTCTTCCATTGCCCTATTGCCACACTACAGAATGAAGCTATCAAACAGAGGAGCCTACTTTGTGTAAAAAGTTGTAGTATATAAAAGCTGCCTATTGAGATAAGATGTCATCACTGCTTCTGGTCCCAGAGTCACATCCACCGTGACATGATTCATATCAGCAAAACTGATGCATTTTGCCTTCCTCACTGTCTCCATGACTCAATTACAAATTCAAGTCATGTACCAGTGAAACTGCTTAGCAGAATATAAATCATGTCCAGAATCCTAGCATACTGGAAGAGAGTTAGAAGGAATCTTGAGCAAACCAATCTAAATTATCTGCTTCACCTGGTCATTTTAGAGAAAAGAAAGAAATAAATAAAGAAAAAAGCATATTGAGTCAGTTTATAGGTAATTCAGCTGGATATGTCAGCACTGTGGCAAAGTGAGCTTCTCTGTTATTACAGCCTTATTTAGCACTGGCACTAAAGAATGTGAGAGCAGGAACATTCTCACAGTAAGTAAAACTAGAAATTCTCTACATTATTTGCTTTATGGCTAAAAGAATAATTGCTCTGAGGTCAATATCTGTTCCAGTTCCTATAATGTGTTGGATAGTCAGGACTTATATCAGAAATTTGGAATGGCAAAGCTGGAAAACTGGAATTAGAAGGCTGAGCTGTACATAATGGGCCACAAATCTGCATATGTACATAATTTACATTAATGCTTTTCCAGTGGGGTTAGGATACTATATGAAAGATACGTGACTGTTTTATTGCTGCTACTGTAGTTTCAATCATATATCTTAATATTCTCCCAGGAGTGATTGACTGCTTCCAAAGTTAAGAAATCATTTTTTAAATGCTTATGCTTCTTGCCAGAAACCATATTTACCTTATAATATAGTGTTTAAGATGTCAAAACACTGGGAGGGAGAGGAGTGGTGCATGGCATTTACTAATAAAACAACTTACATGGTAGGGTGAACATTGGCTATAGGCCAGACATTGTCCTAAGTGCTTCACAT
This sequence comes from Cebus imitator, assembly GCF_001604975.1. Classification (NCBI taxonomy): domain Eukaryota; kingdom Metazoa; phylum Chordata; class Mammalia; order Primates; family Cebidae; genus Cebus; species Cebus imitator. The sequence goes on along the minus strand of NW_016107499.1, from coordinate 1,867,835 downwards.
ATTTTAACTTACCTAATATACATAGCATTCTGTTAGTACTCTGTTCTGCCCTGCTTGAAAGGCAGGATGGATACTCTTACATCAAAAATTCAGTTCAGATGTTGAGACTGATGTTGCTACATGCTCACACCAGGAGGATAGGAAAAGGTTTTCTGTGTATATAACTGATGTCTAAAGGAACGGGAAGGTATCTCAAAATGTCTTGACAGAGCAAAGAAAGAAGAATGGCTTAAGATTTTTGTTATGAAGAGGGGTACACCTCGGGGTAAGAGTTCCTCTGCATGGGCAGGGGCTAAGATGATGTGATTCTTTCATTGGCAGCAAAGGACAGAGAAGCTAGGCTTTATCATCAGCTTGTACATGTGTGCGGAGCAAGGGAAAGAAGGAAGTACAAAATAAAAAACTGATAGCAGTCAACTATGAAAACATGGTTACAGATTCTTTATTATGCTTCAACCCTGCTTTTTGACTGCTGACTGTAACATGCCGTATTGCAGTTAGTTGAATTTGGAAATGTTTAAATCAGCCATTATGATGCTCTATGATGCCTTTATCCTGAGGTGGGTAAAGAAGATGAATGTTCCCATTGAATGCCTTATTAAGATGTCAGCATTGCGTATTTCGATAAGTGAAATGCTCTACAATGCCTGCATCCTGAGGCAGGTAAGGAAGGTGAAAGTTCCCACTGAATGTCTTATTAAGATCTCTGCATTGTGTATTTTGATAAGTGAAATGAGTGCCTTGGTCACATTAATAATATTTAGAACTCTGAAATAGATAAATGTGTTTGGGTGAGATCTTCTATCTTGGCTTTAGTATATTTAGTCTATGTTGTATTGTTTGTTAAGTTGATTTATATTTTGGATTTCTCTAAGGCAGGAGATTGCCAGAATTCATAACCTTAATGGAGGTAACTTTCATGCAGTAGCCCAAGAATCTGTAAAAGTGTTCAGGTGGGGCTGATTAGCCAGGCCATCTAGCACTGATAGCTGCCTAAGGTTTGGCCAGTTGTGTCATTTGGGTCTGGTCGTTTATCAGAAAAGTCTCGTTTAAGGGATGAAAGCAGAAGGGATGAAAAGCAGCATCTCTTCACTGAGTTTTATCACATTCCTGGGTTCAACACTGTCCACAAAATATAAGAACTCATTCAAGTAATCTCAAGAGACTCCCCAGGTAGCCACGAGCTTGGCTAAAAGCTTACATTTCAACACCATGGAATCTGATAAAATACTAAACTGAGTGGAGGCCAACCACTTTCCCATAAAAGGTATATACTGGTTGGACGCGGTGGCTTACGCCTGTATTCCCAGCACTTTGGGAGGCTGAAATGGGTGGATCACATCAGATCAGGGGTTTGAGACAGTCTGGCCAAGATGGAGAAACCCTGTGTCTACTAAAAGTACAAAAATTAGCCTGGCATGGTGGCCGGCCCCTGTAATCCCAGCTACTCAGAAGGCTGAGACAGGAGAATAGCGTGAACCCAGGAGGCGGAGGTTGCAGTGAACTGAGATTGCACCACTGCACTCCAGCCTGGGCCATAAGAGCGAGACTCTGGACTCCATCTCAAAAAGGAAAAAACAAGATTATCAGTTTGAATATCTTGAAGAATTTCCAGAGGCACTCAGAATTGAACAGACTTGAAAACAAAAGTGGGGAGGCAGACATACCAGAAGGTACAGGTTTGTTCCATCTGGTATCAAGGAGGCCTTGGTATCCATGCAGAATTTGTGAGTCATTGCTTCCATGAGCCAAGGCATACAGAACAGCAAGGTAAGGAGACTCACAAGTTCAGGGACTGTGAGTACTTCTTTTTCCAGGAAAGCATAGTGTGCAACCAGCAACTGCCTCTCTGAAAGCATATATTGTGGGAAAAGGAAGATAGTGTTGGGTGTGGCAGGGGGAGGATTCCTACACATGGGAGGGTTAAGGGAGACAACTGGAAGATATTTTTATAAAGCAAAGGGAAGAGAAAAGGATTACAGCAAAACAAACAATATTGTGATAGACGGAACAATGGTATAAGAAGGATAGAATGATGTACCAAAACTTTTTTTAAAAGAGGGTCATTTAGTACAGGGATGTTCTGAAAGATAATGTTCAACATGAGTAGGAATAATTTTATTAGAAGTGGTAGATGTGGAAATAGATTTTTATTTGAATTATAAATGTTGAATAAGCAGTTTAAGAACAAAAAGATAAAAATCACATTATATTTCAGAAGGACATGGGTTTGAATAAAGATTCCTTCTATTTTTCTTTTGAAGGGTGTATATATTTTAAAGTAAATTTTATGGTGTATATTTAATGTATACAACTTGATGTCATAAGATACTCACATTTTTTGAAATGGCCGTGCACTTCCGGGCTGCCAGCGTGGAGGGCGGCGGCGACGAAGCGCAGACAGCATCATGGCCGAGCAGGTCGCCCTGAGCCGGACCCAGATGTGCGGGATCCTGCGGGAGGAGCTGTTCTGGGGCAATGCCTTCTGTCAGTCGGATACACACATAGTCATCATGATGGGTGCATCAGTGAGCTGGCCAAGAGGAAGATCTACCCCACCATCTGGTGGCTGTTCCGGGATGGCCTTCTGACGGAAAACACCTTCATCGTGGGCTACGCCGGCTCCCGCCTCACGGTGGCTGACATCCTCAAGCAAAGTGAGCCCTTCTTCAAGGCCACCGCAGAGGAGGAGCTCAAGCTGGAGAACTTCTTTGCCCGCAACTCCTATGTGGCCGGCCAGTACGATTACCAGCACCTCAACAGCCACATGAACGCCCTCCACCGGGGGTCACAGGCCAACCGCCTCTTCTACCTGGCCTTGCCTTCCACGGTCTGTGAGGCCGTCACCAAGAACATCCACGAGTCCTGCATGAGCCAGGCAGGCTGGAACCACATCATCGTGGAGAAGCCCTTCGGGAGGGACCTACGGAGCTCCGAGCGGCTGTCCAACCACATCTCCCTGTTCCACGAGGACCAGATCTACCGCATTGAGCACTACCTGGGCAAGGAGATGGTGCAGAACCTCATGGTGCTGAGATTTGCCAACAGAATCTTCGATTCCATCTGGAACTGGGACCACATCGCCTGCGTGATCCTCACCTTCAAGGAGCCCCATGGCACCGAGGGTCACGGGGGCTGTTTTGATGAATTTGGGATCATCCGGGACGTGATGCAGAGCCACCTCCTGCAGATACTATGTCTGGTGGCCATGGAGAAGCCTGCCTCCACCAACTCGGATGATGTCCGTGATGAGGAGGTCAAGGTGTTGAAATGCATCTCAGGGGTGCAGGCCAACAACGTGGTCCTGGGCCAGTAAGTGGGGAACCCCGAGGGAGAGGGCGAGGCCACCAAAAGATACAAGGATGACCCCATGGTGCCTCACGGGTCCACCACCACCACCTTTGCCGCCGTCGTCCTCTACATGGAGAACTAGAGGTGGGTTGGGGTGTCCTTCATCCTGCGCTGTGGCAAGGCCTTGAATGAGCGCAAGGCTGAGGTGAGGCTGCAGTTCCACGATGTGGCCGGCGACATCTTCCGCCAGCAGTGCAGGTGCAATGAGCTGGTGATCCACCTGCAGCCCCACGAGGCCGTGTACATCAAGATGATGACCAAGAAGCCAGGCATGTTCTTCAACCCCGAGAAGGCAGAGCTGGACCTGACTTACGGCAACAGATACAAGAACGTGAAGCTCCCTGGCACCTACGAGCGCCTCCTCCTGGAAGTCTTCTGCGGGAGCCAGATGTACTTTCTGCGCAGCGATGAGCTCCGGGAGGCCTGGCGGATCTTCACTCCGCTGCTGCACCAGATGGAGCAGCAGAAGCCGCAGCCCATCCCCTACGTCTATGGCAGCTGAGGTCCCGCAGAGGCAGACGAGCTGATGAAGAGAGTGGGTTTCCAGCACGAGGGTACCTATAAGTGGGTGAACCCCCACAAGCTCTGAACCCTGGGCGCCCCCCTCCACTCCCACCATAAGCCATCCTCCTTCCTGACCGCCCTACCCCCACTGGGGAGGACTCTGGGACCATTGGCCTCAGCTGCATTCAAACCTGGCCTCGGGCTTGGGTCACACTGGCCTGCCCTTCATTGCTGCCACTACCCGACCCCCCTCAGCTGCCAAACACTCAAGACTCGTGCTGTCACCATCCTGGGCCCCATAAACCTTGCCTGAGCCGGCCTCCTCCCTCCAGCCCAACAGAAGGAAGAAGGGGGGCACCCATTCCTCTGTCCAGTAATGGGCCCCCTCCCCCTCATCCCTCAGGAGAGTGGGGCCTGGGCCGGAGGGAGTGATGGGAGGAGGAAAGGGGTGAGCGCCCATGTGAGAGAACCTGCTTGTGGCCTTACTGGCCAGCTTCAGTGCCACTTGACATTCCTCGTCATCAGCAACATCAGACCTGGATGTCTCCTGTCCCACCAACTCTGCACTCCATACTACTGGTAGGCGGCCTCCCTATTACAGGAAAAGCAGAAGCAGCAGCTGGGACCCCTCCCAACCTCAATCCCCTGCCATTAAATCCGCAAACAGCCAAGTAATAATAATAATAAATAAACTCACATTTTTTATTACTTACAAAAATCTTTTAAAAATAATATTTGCCTTAGATGTATATAAAATACAAATTAGAAATTATTATGAATTCTATTCTCAAACTTAAATACTGCTAACAGTTTGTATTATCTCCTTCCCAAAATACATTCTCATTCATGAAATCCTGTTACATATACTCCTCTGAAAATAAATACTTCTGACAAGGTATCAGGGCCAAGAGATACTAATACATTATGATTTTAACAGGAGTTGTAATGTATAAATAAATAAATTAACATTTATTTAATTACTTTTATTTTGTTATATTTACAAATATATTTTTTATTTTTTTATATTTACAAAATATATTTCTTCTTGTTTTTGTGATAATTATTTATAGATCAAACATATTAGCCTACTTTCCCCATTATTCATTTAGAAAAAAAATTAACAAAGAGTGCATATACACACACACATATGTGAGGTCACTACCAGGAGTTTGTGAATGCTTATAAACTGAAAATAAAGATGCAGAAATGAAAATTACTCTTGGTGGAAGCAATAAAATAGATGTAGGGAGGTTTCTGAGGGAGAAGGCAAAATTTTGATTCATGAAATAAAGGAAAAGAGTAGGCTTAGATAGAAACAGGATATTATTTTACTGAAAGGTGAGAAACAAGAAGAATGTAAGTGGTTACATGTGCATACAATAACTTGAGAGTATACTTGAAAACAATATTCTCTGGAAATAGCGGGTACAGAGTTAGGATAGATGTCTGAGGAAAACTGAAATTTTATTGTTGGTAGACAACACAATTTGGAAAAAGGTAGGAAGAAACAAGCGAACTGGCAATTAAAATGAAATGAAAAGCAATGGGATAATGCATGCGAAGCCTCACAAACCCACGTAATGAAATGTTGCTTTTGATTTTCCAAAGTGTTTTGAGGACCTAGATTTAGGAACATTGATACAGTTTAAAGGTGAAGGAGTACAACATAATTTTTCTCTTTGGAGTATAATCTGGAGAGCAGTTGATGTGATATAGATGTAGTAAAGACCAGAAAAAGGAGAAAATGAGAAAAAGAAGAAGATTATAGGATTGGGAGAATGAAGGAAGGACAGAATTTAAAAATGGGATCCTTTCATCCATAAATTGAGAAAAATAACGTATGCAGAAGAAAGGAATTTTATGGCCTTCCAGATGTTGGGTAATTAATATGTCATGGAGCCAATAAGAAAATAAAGGAAATAATCACAGATCAAAATATTTCATTTCAATGTTGAGCAACTGTTTCAGAAATCTTAAAAACTATAAATTAAAAAAAAATCAGATGTGTAAAGACAGTAAGAGTCAATGAAACAACAGAGACCAGATGAACAAGAATTCCAGAGAAGGAAGAGTTCTTTGTAGGTGAGCTGGCAACCACCAGGCGTTTTGTCCTAGGAGTACTGCAGAATCTAGGTGTGAAGGGATCTGGTGCACCCAGGCAAACAGACTCCTCTTGAAAGGGAAAGAAACCAGCAGGGCTTGTGGTAATCACTCAGAGCTGTCATTTGAAAATGGAAACCATGAGGCCAAACTCTTAATCATATTTTCCTTGGCCTAAACCACAGGCCTTATTTTAGGCTGTGGGTGAAGAGTTTGGTTGGAAGCTAAAAGACGGAGTGAAGTTTTCTGCAGTCTCATAGTGCTTGGCAAGTAAAGACCCCATGAAGGGAGGGATTCTGCCACAAGCACATGGCCAGTTCCTGTCCAGGCATTTGCCAGAGTTTGAAGCTGCCTGAAACAGGAAATTAAGAGCTGAACTCAAAACTTCCAAAGGGAACAACTAAATCTCTTTCATTCTTCCATGGATGAAGAGCCACAGCACCACTCACTGCTGAATCCAATATCCAGGACACCTTCACTTCAGGGACAGAAGTGAATCCCCCTCTGACAAAGGTTAGTGTTAATCAGCAAAACAAATGATGTTTAGTACAATTACTCTTACTGTAAAATGCAAGTAATAAAACCAACCTCACTAACTTTTGTAAAAATTAAAAGAGAAAAATATTGTGTGTGTGTGTATGTGTGTATGTATACATATACATGTATCTGTAAGAATACCTATGTTTAAATAGATAGATTGATAGTTCTTATCATAGAGCTCTGCCCTCCTAACCTAGATACCTCTAAAGTCCCAAACTCTTAACACCACCATATCAGGAATTAGGTTTCAACATAAAAATTTGGGGTAAGCACAAACATTCAGATGATGACACAGACTGACCTAACACAAACACAGCAAGGTTTCCAAAGGTGAGAACTGAAGAACTTGTGCAATGTATGATTCACATTTCATTCTAAAGAAAGACTCTTTCAATCAATTATATCCAAATAAATATCTTCAAATTCCTTAGAAATTAATAAGACTGGGTGCAGTGGCTCATGTCTGTAATTCCAGCACTTTGTGAGGCCAAGGCTGGTGGATCCCTTGCTATCAGGAGTTCCAGACCAGCCTGTCCAACATAGTGAAGCCCCATCTCTACTAAAAGTACAAAAATTCGCTGGGTGGGCCTGGAGTATGCCCAGCTACTCAGGAGGCAGAGGCAGGAGAATTATGTGAACCTGGCAGGCAGAGGTTGCAGTGAGCCAAGATCACGCCACTGCACTCCAGTTTGGGCGACAGAGCAAGACTCTGTCTCAAAAGAAAACACAATAGGAGAGGCAACAATATAGTTTGTTTTAAATGTATATAGCAACATGTATAGGCATACCTCCTTTCATTTCACTTTGCTTTATTGCACTTCACATATTTTGAATTCTTTACAAATTGAAGGTTGTGGCAACCCTGCTTCCAGGAAGTCTATCAGTACCATTTTTCTCACAACATGTGTTTACTTTGTGTTTCTGTACACATTTTGGTAATCAGCAATATTTACAACTTTTTCATTATTATAATATCTGCTGTGGCGATTTGTAATTAGTGCTCTTTGACATTACTATTACAATATTTCTGGGGTGCTGCATCCATGCCCATATAGGACACCAAGCTTATCTGATAACTATTGTACCTGTACTGACTGCTTCATGGAATGACCATTGCCCCACCTCTCTACTTCCCTCTCTACTTCTTCACAGGCCACCCGATCCTATTCCTAGACACAGCAATATGGAAATGAGGACAATTAATAACCCTGCAATAGCCTCTACATGTTCAAGGGGCAGAAGGAGTTGCATGTCCCTAACTCTAAATAAAAAATTAGAAATAAGATTAGTCAGAAAGGCATGTTGAAAGCCAAAATAGACCTAAAGCTAGACCTCTTGTGACAAAAGTGAGCCAAGTGTTCAATGCAAAGGAAAAGTTCTTGAAGGAAATTAAAATGCTACTCCATTGAACACAAGAGTGATAAGAACGTGAAACAGCCTTATTGCTGATATAGAGAAAGTTTTAGTGGTCTGGCTAGATTAAATCAGCCCCAACATTATCTTACGCTAAAGACAGAAAATTACCCTAACTCTCTTCAATTCTCTGAAGGCTGAGAAAGGTGAGGAAGCTGCAGAAGAAAATGTAAGGCTGGTGGAAGCTGGTTCATGAAGCTTTAGGGGGAAAAACAAAAAGCTATCTCTGCTAAGAGTACAAGGTTAAGCAGCATGTGCTAATGTAGAAGCTACAGCAAGTTATGCAGAAGACCTACCTAAGATAATTGATTAAGGCAGATTCACTAAACAACAAATTTTTAATATAGATGAAGCAGCTTTATACTGGAAGAAGATGCAATATAAGACTTTCATAGCAAAAGAGAAGTCAATGTCTGGCTTCATAGTCTTAAAGGACAGGTTAGCTCTTGGGGTACTTCAGCTGGTAACTTTAAAGCCAGTGCTCATTTACCATGCTGAAAATATAAGGGCCTTTACAAATCCTGCAAAATTCACTCTACCTGTGCTCTAAAATATAACAATGAAAATCTACATGACAGCATATTTGTTTACAGCTTGATTTACTGAATCTTTTAAGCCCACTAGTGAGACCAACTACTCAGGGAAAAAAAATAAAGAGACTGCTTTCAAAATATTACTGCCAACTGACAATATATCTAGCCACCTAAGACTTCTGATGGAGATGTATGAAGAGATTAATGTTGTTTCTATGCCCACAAACACAACATTCATTTTTCAGCCTATGGATCAAGAAGTAATTTTACTTTCAAGTCTTATTACCTAAGAAATAAATATTCTAAGGCTATAGCTGCTGTAGATCATGATGGATTTGATGGATCTGGGCAAAGTAAATTGAAAACCTTCTGGAGAAGATTCACCATTCTAGATGCCATTAAGAATATTCATGATTTGTGGAAAGAGGTCAAAATATGAACATTAACAAGAGACTGGAAGAAGCTGATTCTAACCTTCATGGTTGACTTTGAGAGAGGTTCAAGATTGTTGTGGAGAAAGTAGCTGCAGATCTGGTAAAAATGGTAAAACAAGTAGAATTTAAAGTGGAACCTGAATATATTACTGAATTTCATAATCAAATTTTAATGGATTACAAGTTGCTTCTCATGAGTGATCTAAAAAAGTGGTTTCTTGAGATGGAAGCTACTCCTGGTGAAGATACTGTGAACATTGTTGAAATGTCAATAAAAATTTTTGATTAGTACATAAACTTAGTTGATGAAACTGCCCTGAGGTTTGAGAGAATTTTCTCCAATTATGAAAGAAATTCTACGGTAGTTAAAATACTGTCAATTAGTATCACATGCTACAGAGAAATCTTTCATGAAGAGTCCATTAATGTGGCAAACATCATTATTGTCTTATTTTGGAAATTACCACAGCCCCTCTAACCTTTAGCCACCAGCACCCTGATCAGTCAGAAGCCAATAGCAGCAAGTTGAAATCATCCACCAAAAAAAGATTACTACAGGCCGGGCGCGGTGGCTCATGCCTATAATCCCAGCACTTTGGGAGGCTGAGGCAAGTAGATCACGAGGTCAGGAGATCAAGACCATCCTGGCCAACGTGGTGAAACCCCATCTCTACTAAAAATACAAAAAATAGCTGAGCGTGGTGGTGTATGCCTGTAGTCGCAGCTACTCTAGAGGCCGAAGCAGGAGAATCGTTGAACCCAAGAGGCAGAGGTTGCAGTGAGCTGAGATCAAGGCACTGCATTCCAGCCTAAGCGCCAAAGCAAGACTCCATCTGAAAAAAAAAAAAAAAAAAGATTATTACTTGCTGAAGATTCAGATGATTGTCAGCATTTTTTTACAATAAAATATTTTAAAGTTAAGATATGAATATTGTTTTCTAGACATGACATAGCATACTTAATGTACCTCTGTATAGGATAAATATCATTTTTATACGCACTCAGAAACCAAAAATATTTGTGACTTTTTATTTTGACGTCAGATTTATTGTGGTGATCTGGATCTGAACCTGCAATGTCTCTGAGGTATGCCTGAATTTCATTTTTATTTCATGGTATGTTTCATCATGTACAGCAATATTTTATCAGTGTAATGGTAAGGACCCAAACAAAAGAGTCCCTCCCATTATTGTTGTTTCTCAGCTAGAAAAATCCTTTAGGATAATTGCTGTTGAAATTATGGTTTTTAGAGTGAGAACATTTGAGTAGCTCCCTCCAAAGAACCTAGGTATATCACAATACATATATTTATTATTACATCACCTGTAATCAAATGAGGCCAAAACTTATTTTTTTAAGTTATAAACAAGATCTATGTCACCTCTGTGAATAGCATGCTTTATAGTTGTAGGCTCAGAGTAAGTAGAAGAGCCAAGTATCCCTGATCCCTTCAGACTAGTTTTTTTTTTTTTATTGTACAAGTAAAAATGCTTTGTTTTTAAATGTTTGTCAACTACATTTATCTAATATTCTAAGTGACAGGAAATCGATGAAAGAAGCAATTGAAACAAGGAAACAATTTTTTTCTTTTTAAGAAATAATTTCAACTTTTATTTTAGATTCAGGGTTTTTTTTTCTCTTTTAAGAAATAACTTCAACTTTTATTTTAGATTCAGCCAAAGTTAAACAAAGACTGTTAAGTCTCCTGGACTTACATATGCAGGTTTGGTAGCTGGGTGTATTGCATGATGCTGAGGTTTGGGGTATGATTGATCCTGTCACCCAGGCAATGAGCATTCATAGTACCCAAGAAGTACTTTTTCGATGTTTCTCCCCTTCCCACCTCCCTCCATTAGTCACCAGTTTCTTTGTTGCCATTTCTGTGTGTATGAGTACCCAAAATTTAGCTCCCACTTATAAATGAGAATATGTGGTATTTTATTTTCTATTCCTGCATCCATTTACTTAGGATAATGGCTTCCAGCTACACCCATGTTGCTGCTAAGGACATAATTTCAATCATTTCTATACCATGGTGCAAATGTACCACATTGTTTTTATTCAGTCCATCATTGATGGGCACCTAGGTTGATCCCACATCTTTGCTATTGTGAATATTGTTACAATGAATTTTTGAGTGTGTGTGTCTTTTTGGTAGAATGAAATACTTTCTTTTGAATATATATCTAGCACTAACATGGAATGTTTTTCTATTTGTTTGTGTCATCTATGATTTCTTTTGTTGCCAAAGGGGAAAGGGACACTAGCCCTATTCCCATTCCGATCAGGTGCGCCCCAGGTTCTCGTCCTTCATTGACCCAAGAATGGGAAAGGGGATACCTTGCCAGTGATGGTGAGCACATTGGAGTAAAAAGTTTTTGCAGGAAATGATTTATTTAGGCAGAGAGAGAGAGAAAAGGAGGAGAGAGAGAAACAGCTAGCCCTCACACTGAGTGAGGAGAAAGAAAAGCCACTCACACTGAGTGAGAAGGGTTCCCACAGGGGGAAAATCAGGGAAGGAAAGCTCCTCTCACACTGAATGCGATAATCCAGAAAGTTGGAATCCAGGAGAGGAAAGCAGCTTCCACACTGAGTGGAAGGGGACCCCTGAGGGGGAAATCCCAGAGAGAGAGAAAGCTTCCACAAAGATGGTGGAAGGGGACTAGAAGATGGAATCCAAGGAGGTGAGGAAGAAGGGGACTTTTAACCTGGGAGGAATTCCCACCTTCTCCAAGCCCCCTGGCCAACGAAAAGAGTTACTTTAAACTTCTGCTGGAGTGATTGGTCTTTGATCCTTTCCTGAGGGAGCCAAAGTTAAACAAAGACTGTTAAGTCTCCTGGATGGAGACAAGGGGAAGGCAGGTAGGGCATGTCTCTGGGAAGTTCCTGCCCTAAAAACTACGCCCCCTCGTGGACGCGGGAAGAGAACATTCCCTCACTTTCAGCAGTTTTGTATTTCTTTTTTTTTTTTCCCATTTATTTATTTTATTGCATTTTAGGTTTTGGGGTACATGTGAAGAACATGCAAGATTGTTGCATAGGTACACACGTGGCAGTGTGATTAGGGTTAGAGATCTTTCAACTCCTTTGTTAGATGTATTTCTAGGGCTTTTTGTGGCTGTTGTAAATGGGATTGCATTCTTGATTTGACTCTTAGCTTGAACATTATTGACATACAGAAATGCTACTGGTTTGTACATTGATTTTGTATCCTGAAACTTTACTGAAGTTACTTCTTAGTTCCAGGAGCCACTTGGTTTAAGGTTTTCTAGGTATAGAATTATATTGTTGGTGAAAAGAAGTAGTTTGCCTTCTTTCCTATTTGGATGCCTTTTATTTATTTCTCTTTCCTAATTGCACTGGCTAGCACTTCTAGTATTATGTTAAATAGAGTGGTGAAAATGGGCATCCTTGTCTTGTTCTAGTTCTCAGAAGGCAAATGCTTCTAACTTTTGCCTATTCAGTACTACATTGGCGGTGGGTTTGTCATAGATGACTTTTATTATTTTCAACCATGTCCCTTTAATGCCTAATTTGTTGAGGGGTTTTTTCATGAAAGGATGTTGGATTTTATCAAAAGATTTTTCCACATCAAGGGTATCAAAATCATGATATCTGATCGGTAAGGCTAGAGAATTGGTTCCAGACAATGCTTTGAGATTCAACTACTATATATTAGAAATGAAATTTCTTCATACTACCATCCGAGTACAGCTTATAGCTACAGAAAATAATCTGCACAACTACTTTCACATGAAAATCTGAGTTAGATAAAAATAATTTGCATGAAATGAGTAAATTTTTTAAAATGCTAGGATGCATATATAATATATATAACATTATTGCTTCCTTTCTGTTTTTATTGACTTAATATAAATTATCAGTGTTACCATAGCCATTTCATTTTTGCTGTTGTATACAAAAATGTTGTTATAAAATACATTATGAACAGACTTATATGAATGGCATTCAATATATCTGATACCTGCCTATCCATTAACTCTGTGAAATCAACACCTCACATTCTTAGTTTAATGTTATGCCTATAATCTAACTCCAAAAGGAACATAAATTTTCTCATATATTTTAATCTATCTTGCTTAATATCAAATCTAGAATTCTGGAACAGAGAAATAAGTAGGGTGATTTATGAAAGCACAGAGACCAAAATTATACCACGCACACACACACACACACACACACACACACGCACAATGTGTCATAATTCAAAAAAGATTAAAACTACTTATAATTAAAGATAATGCAATAACAAAAAGCAAAGCATTTTTATTTGGATTTTATTTGGACACTTAAAAAAGTATAGACTGAGGACTAGAAACTATGTGGTAAGTATGATTCCTAATTTACCTTGATCATGTAACATTTGACATAAAACAAACTATTGTTGAAACTCCAGAGTTGCTTTTTATGGATCATCAAAGTTAGTAGTTTCTTGAGATGGAATCTATTGTTTAAGAAGACGAGCAGAACATTGTTGAAATGTCAACAAAATATTTAGAATATTGCATAAACCTACTGGATAAGGCAGTGGCAGGATTTGAGAGGATTTTTTCCAATTTTAAAGGAAGTTCTACTGTGGGTAAAATGCTATCAAACAGCATTGCATAGCATGCTACAGAGAAATAGTTCATGAAAGAAAGTATCAATTAGTGCTGCAAACTTCAATGTTATCTTATTTTAAGAAATTGCCACAGCTACCTCAACCTTCAGCAACCACCACCCTGATCAATCAACAGCCGTCAACAATGAGGCAAGAACCTCTATCAGCAATATGTTCCCACTCAATGGAGTTTCACATAATTGTTAGCATTCTTTAGCAGTAAGCAATAATTTATTTCTAAATTATAATACGTATATTGATTTTTAGACATAATGCTATTGCACTCTTTTTTTTTTTTTTTTTTGACAAAGCTTTACTCTGTCACTCAGGCTGGAGTGCAATGGCATGATCTCAGCTCAGTGCAACTTCCACCTTCCAGGTTGAAGTGATTCTGGTGCCTCAGCCTCCTGAGTAGCTGAGATTACAGGTGCTCGATATCATGCCTGGCTAGTTTTTGTATTTTTATCAGAGATGGATTTTCACCATGTTGCCAGGCTGGTCTCAAACTCCTGACCTCAGGTGATCCACCTGCCTCGTCCTCCCAAAGTTCTGGGATTACAGGCATGAGCCATCGCACTCAGCTGCTATTGTACTTTTAAAAAATCACAGTATAGTGTAATCATAACTTTTATATGTACTGGAAATAAAAAATATTTTGACACACTTTACTGTGATATTTACATTATTGCAATGGTGGACCTAACCAGCAATGTCTCTGAGGTTTTCCTGTACTTAGTTGAGCATATGGCAATCACCTTTTCCTTTAGGATTAGTTTGTTTTTTGCAGGGGAAAGATGGGCAAATTAATTGGAAATACCGGTTACTGGTACCTTTGCACCCTTTAGTATTTAAGGATGGCATTTTCCCTGGAAATTTTTATGGGAGTATTTTATTTTGATTTAATGCCCATTTCAGAGGCTTCTATCTGGCAGTTCTGTTTATATTAGCTCTTAATCTATTGCACAGATATCCAAAATGGTGGAATTGTATGATTTAACAAGTATGTTTATTCTAATAATGCCTTTTGGGACTGGGTAAATAAATGATTACCCTGTAGTGCTGTAGATATACCCAGTTTACCCATTGTGATCTGGGCCAACGGTAATACTTCATTTATTACCTGATTGTCATATACCATAACATATCTTCCTAGGTCAGGAACCAATACCAAAATATTTTACATACGAAATATGTCTAATTACACTCTATATTCTGAGACTGGATAATTAACCACAGGAGATATTTATAGTGAAAGTGGAACCGCTATGAGTCAGACTCAAGCCAGAATGAGCTTCAACTATCATCTAACTTGCATAAGTTTTCTCTCTGATTCATGGCCTATGTTGGATTTTAGATCACTGAATATCAATGTCAATTTAGAGCCAGTATCTAATAACCCCTGTATTAGCCCATTTCACACTGCTATAAAGAACTATGTGAGAATCGGTAATTTATGAAGTAAACAGGTTTAATTGTGACTCAAAGACTCGCAGCTCTGCAGACTGTACGGGAAGCATGACTCAGAGACCTCAGGAAACTTACAATCATAGCAAAAGTGCAAAGGGGAAGCAGGCTCAGTCTTCACATGGTGGCAACAGAGAGTGAAGGGGAAATGCAACACACTTTTAAACAACCAGATTTGTGAGAACTCACTCACTATCATGAGAATATCATGGGGTAAATCTGTCCCAATGATGCAATCTCCTCCTATCAGGGCCCTCCCCTACTACTGGGGATTGCAATTGAACATGAGATGTGGGTGGGTACACAGAATCAAACCATATCAACCCCTAACAGTTTTGAGCATTTCATGTCTCTAATGTATAATGATAAGATAAATTTATGGTGTGCCTGAGGTGTGATATAGAATACTTCCAGAGTTTCTGGATTCCCCCTTATCAAAGGTCTGTTGTTCTGTGATCTGGTTAAGTGAATGAGTAAGAAGCCATGAATCTCCACTCTATTGGTTCAACTTCTTTGTCTTCCTATTAAACTTATAAAAATCATCATTTTTACTGTTTGCAAAATGTTACGGGAGACCATAATTTAAGGTTTTTCTATTTCTTACATATTTCTTGACTCTATAACCAATTAGCCATATACTCAGACACCTGATGGCTTGCATTTATCTTTGCCTTTGATGGTTAATAGTACCATTTGCTACTCTGGTAGAATCCCATAATTCCCATGGATAGCAGGAAACTCAATTCATTGCAACATCGTCCAACATCCTCTATGGCCTACAAAAGTCAGTAAGCTCAGAGGTGACTGTACATCTTTTCGAGGATGCTCAAATACCTTTGGAAATATTTACTTCACTCCAAATTACTCCTTTTCAGTTTTTCATCTGTTCCCTTCTGAGAAATTTACCTTTGCCCATATAAATAGATGAGGGTAAACAACTTTTTAAAAATTTATTTTTACAGGCTATCTTCTTCCATACTATGTTTTATATTTCTGTGACTGGGATATTTTGAGATTTAGATCTCACTCTAGGCTGGAGGCAATTAGGGCTTGCGGGTTGGGATCCTGAAGAGTTTTGATTTGTGTGGCAACTGAACCTGGTAAAGTCCTTGGAAGTTGTTATGCAGGGATGGCAAGTTTCCTCCAATAGTGAGGCAAAGAATATTTGGCTGACGAAGGAGTTTCAAGTGTCCAGGAGGCTTAAGGTTTTTAATCTCATCTGATTCTTTACAAATATCCCCCTTCCATGTATCAAGTCACCACTTCTTGCTTGATTGCCACTGACTGTATATTAACTAACTTAAGAGGTCCGATAGGACTGAGATTATTATTAGTGCCACAACTCTGAAACAACACTCAAAAGGCCCTGGGATTGCTACATATCCCTCCATGTTTGCTTTGAATACAAGAAATAGAGTCTCTTTAAAGCTACCATCAAGGTTTTAAAATAATTTTTGTTAATGCTATCATTGCTGCCTTCACTTAGCACTTCAGGTCTCAGATTCAGAAAGATGCCTCATAATTAATGTTCAGGTTCACTGTGCAAAGATAAAATTGGGAAATGGAGATCCATCCTCAGAGAAATTGAATGGATTGGTTTTAAAAATTTTGTGTCTGTGTCTTTCTTTGTCACTAAGCATATAGTCGACCAAAGCACTCGTTGGCATTTGAAAAGAGTGGTGTGTGTGGCAGGAGTTTTCTCAGTCTCTTTTCATGAGGTAGACTTTTTGTGCATCTCTGTCAGATCCAGGCTTCAAGCAGTGAGCCTAACTTTAATCATGCTTCTGACCATGGGTAGCAAACCAGCGCAACCACTGCACAATTATAGCTCAGAGATCTGTGACCTTAAAACCTCATCTCCAACTCTTGTAGGAATTTTTCTGTTATACACAGTTATATTTTTCTTTCTATAGCTCAGTCGTCTTAGAGATTTTTCTCCATTGCATTTGTTAAGTAAACGTCATATGTTGAGACATAGGGGATTATTGTCAGAGCAGGAATTTATCATTTTGATTGGCGGTATGTACATACATTTTATTGAGGGGTGGAAATCCATACTTTTTTTTGTTCAGAATATTGAAGTAAAATTCAGCTTTGTCAATATGTCCCCATCACAATGTAACATTTGTTAACTGCATTCCCTGTTTATAGTTACTCTTAAGATTAAATAAATTACCCAGATGTATTAGTTTTCTATTGCTGCTGTAACAAATTACTAAAAACATAGTGGCTTAAAATAACACAAATTTGTTATTTTTCAGTTTTCCATGTCAGAATTCAGAACTAGGGCTTACTGCCTAACATGACGGTACCTGTAGGGGTGCGTTACTTTCTAAAGGCTTTAGTGCAGAATTCATTTACTTGAATTTTCAGCTTCTACAGACCACCCCTAGTCCTTGTCTTGAGGCTTCATTCCTTTATCTTCAACACCAGCAAGATCAAGTCATCATTTTCTCTGAGCCTCCTTCTCTACCATTTCTTTGATTCTGACAGTTCTACCCCTTCTTCCCTATATAAGGATCCTATGATGACATTGGTTCCACTGGGGTTAACCAAGGATAATCTTCTGATTTGAAAGTAATCAAATTAGCAAACTTAAATCCATCTGCAACCTTAATCGCCCCTTGCCCTGTAACGAACATAGTCACAAATTCTGAGGATTAGGGCATGAATATTTTTGGGAGGCCATTATTTTTCCTGTCATACTATCTTTGGACTAGGACTCATTAGTTTGAAACATATAAATAGGAAAATCTAGGAGTCATCAATATTAAACCCACATTCAATGTAACTTCATTTTTACTGGAAAATTCTTATACAGATATATTCAACAAAATATAATTTTAAGCAAAGTAATCATAGGCTCATTTTTAGATAATCATTTGTATATATTTTCCACTTTTATAGAAGACAGGCTTCACAGTGGGAGAGCAGGAAACACCAGAAAAGCAATGGTTTCTTTTTTGAGGATAGCCTTTTCACCTGACATCTCTCATAAAACTATTATTTTTAAATATAAATTACAGAGGACCACAGTAACCTTATCCTGTTGTCATTAGTTGAATCACAATACTGCTGCATGTTTTTTCATTGAGAAATTAGTCTATTTCCTAGAATTGCACCAAATGTAATTTAGAGACAAAGCAAAGAATAAGGATGTATTCATTCATTCATGCATGCATTCAATTGTTTTTAGCATGGTTTGCATGCCTAATAAAATTCATTTACTATGGATATTGCTGTGGAACACAAAGACTTACTTTTTCTCTCACTGTAATTTCTTTCATTTTGTTTTACTCTAGTTACTAGTAAGCAAACACACTTGTTGAAATCCATACATTGTGCTTGCATTTTATTTTTTTTTTTATTTGTTTTAGTGATGGTATTGATTTTGGTTTGCCCAACTTTGCCTATATCCAACACAGTTGATACTGTTATGTTGATCTTCTGTGTTAACCATTAACATGTTTAATTATTGTTGCTTCAGTGCCTTGTGGAAAAAAATTCTATTGTATATTTAATATTTTTTATATTATTATATAAGTTTTTATTGTACTTAGTTGAGTGAGACTTCTAACTTTCTAGAGTAACAAACGTAAAATAACAATAAAGAAAACTTTGCATCTGTTTATCAATATATATAATGATTACAGTGGGATACCCTGTACTGTCAGTTGAGATATTTTAATTGATTTCTCATTCTGTAAGCCACGACAAGCATCCCTCAGCACTATGGCAAAGTAGTAGAAGTTATAAAGGTCATGTATATACCCTATTCTCCTGCAGGGGGATGAATTAAATAGCACCTGAGTTCACGTGTGGCACTAGGGCAAATTTAAACGAAGGCCTAGCAAAAAAGGCTACAGAAATATAGAGATTTTATTTCTTAGGAGATAAAAATTTTGATTTTTAAGATGGAAAAATGTTAGTTTAGTAGCATTCAGTGGAAATCACAAATAAATCTTTATGATATAATGTTTTATATAAAAATATTATTATCTTGCTTTCCACTAGTTTTACATGTATACATCTTTGCAGAATGTTTCTCAAAAATTATTTTCTTTATGTATAGATGATGGTTACTTTAACCATAATGTTTAGTTTTTTTCCCACCTACCAAGAAGGCTATGTAATTATAATAACTTAGATTTCCAAAGAGTTGTGTATTTATATAGGTTTTTAAAATATATTATTCTATAAGATTCCATTTGCTTCTGCTATAGATTATTTCAAATTGCATTTTGATTTCTTTTAGTTGCGTTTTTCTCCACCTGTGTGTAATTTTAAAAAACTGTTTTGAATATTCCAAATACTGATTATCGTGGTGGAATCTAGAAAAGCTAAGCAGTTTCACTTTTAATAAAGGAACCTTCATCAGCAACAAGTAGTGCAGAGGGAGCTCCTCACAACTCGACCAGTGACCCCAATTTGAGAACTGAGGGAGAAATCAACATCTGTGCAGATCAGGTGCTGCTAAGAGAATGCTGGTACTGGAGCTGAAAAGATGGCCTTGTTATCTTTGAGAAAATTAATATCAACCTACCTATGGTTTATCAAGATAATTTTTCTGGATTAATTATTTTCTTGCTTTTAGTCAAATAAAATTCTTTATGAAATTTATTTCATACATGAATGTTTTTACCAGTGATAACTGAAATTAATTATGAGCTACTCAGCTTCTAAACATTGCTTATCCTCACTAATTATCTCAAATATAACTTGCTTAAAATGGTTCTATGCTAAAACTCAATGTTTCAATAGAAGCTAGTTATTAAAACATCTTTTTGTCTCTATTTTCTCAGAAAAAAGTGATAATTTATCTTCAAAGTGCAAACATTTTTGTATTGCAACTAAATATGAAAAAAGACTGATTTCAAATACTATCAAATAAAAATGATTAGACAAGATTCTCTATGCCAAATAGATGCTCGATAATTTGTTATCACAAATAAATAATACTTATTCTTTCCTCAAGGCTTGATTTTAGATAGTTTTTCTTTTCTCAAGACATAAACAATTAAAAAATAAAATAGGTGATTAGCTGTTGGCTTATTTGCAATGAAAAATAAAGTAAAACCATTTCATTATTACCTTTTGTGTGAAATAAACCATACTAAACCTGATAACTTCAAAGATAAACCAGGTATTCATAAAATACATATTCTTAAAAGCACACATAATTTTGCTCCAAATATTGCTAAGCTTACTGCATTTACTCTTATAAAAACTCTTATAAAAACTCTTATTTTTATAAGAGTTTTTAAAAGTTTTCTTATTATTATATACTATCTTGTATATTTTACATCTCTATTTTAAACCAATTTACAATGTATGAACATGAAGCAATCAAGATTTTTTTGGAGAGGTTGTTAAAGAGGTTTGACTTGTATTCAGGTAAGACATCTGGGCTTTTGAAGGATACCAAGAAGATCTACACCTTAGCTTCAAAGTAATTATTCGTTTTAACCGACCTGGTGTTAGGCATCCATTGGATAAGACAACATTTTGCTTATTTACTGATTTATAATATTTTTTCTAATTTCAATTTTGTAAGAAACAGTTTTAACTCTGAAGGAAAATAAAAGTGTCTTTTGCACAACACAAACTCCCTGAATCAGTATGGATACTATGTGTATGACCTTTGTACATGTTTACTTCAGATCTTGCAATGCTTTTTAACTCTTGACAAACAGCTATATTCCTTATATGCTTTAAGAAAGCCAAATTTGCAAGCACTATAAGATATATTATGACAATGGATGTAACTAAAAAAGCCACATCTTCATTCTTCTTAATATCAATTTCAGGTCTATCTTTTAGGATACGTTTAGAAAATCCAGTACCAGTTTTGCTGCCATGATTGATGTCTTCATAGGTAGTTTTCTACATGTAACCTGAAAATATTTCTTGCACAACATGAGGATCAAGTGTGAGAGAATGTTAGAGTGAATCAAATTGAGCAACACATTTTGACTGACAAATAAAACATCTTTTGAATACCTTGGCATTTGTGATCGCATTGATGCAGGGTTTTTTTTTAGCTGTCCAGAAAGCCATTGCTGTACATTTTTTAAACTACCATGCTGTTATTATTTAAAATAATCACAATAGAATTAGCACTCAATTAAATATTATGCTCCTGCACAAAGATTTTACTGTTTTATAGTTTAATTTTACAGACGATTAATAACCACTATCAGGTCTACAGAGAAGACATCCCCTGGGGACTGTTTCTTCCTGGGATGAATAGAATGGAAACCTGTGAATAACTCCATTTGTGGAGAAGAGCAAAGGATGAACTCATGCACCCAGTTTGTACAAAAGTAAATGGGAAGCATACATATTGCAAAGTGGCTTCTCTTAGGTGATCTTAGCATTTAAAATCAAGAACAGAGTCTCTGAAAGTCAGAAAACTTGGAGTCCTCGGTTATCATTTTCTCTTGACTAAGCTGCAAAATTAACTTCTTAAATAATAGATTTCCATTTTAGCCTCTCTCATTTTACATTTTCAAACATACATTTATCAAATTCTTACCTGGCATTGATTATGATCTTGGCAGTGCTTTAAATACTTTAGGATTATAAAGTCAATTATACCCATAGGAACTCTAATAAATAGATAATATGTTATTCTCATTTTAGAGGGGAAAAAAAAAAACCTGTCAGGAGGAAGTTATGAAGGTCACACAGCTAGTAAATAGCAGAACTTGGATTTCAGAATCTGTGATTTTTACCCCTCTATGTGCTGCCTCTGTGATTAAATCACATTTCTCTTAGGATTAATACAAAAATAGCTGACATGGTGGGTATTATGACCCAGAGTGATCTTGTCTTTTCCAAAAACTTCATATTCATCTCACACTGCATCCTCCATTAATTTCTAAATGTTGGTGGGTTTCTCAGTTTCATACATCTCTCATGTTCCCTCCCTCCTTGTACAAGAATCCATGCTGCTGCTGCTTTCCACTGAATTCTTCTCAAGCCTCTTTAATTCTACTTACCTGTTTTTCAGATCTAGAATAAAAAGTTATTTCTACAGAATAGCCATTAAAGCTCTACTCTAATCCCTTTCCTAATTAAGATTTATTTCTTTGCATTTCTATGAATGGTTTCTTTAATAGTCAAAAATCTAATTTGGCAATTATGCATTTATTATGATTTGTACATAATTCAATTCAAGTATCTCCCAACAGAATACGATCTTTATGAAGGCAACAATTACTTGCTTTGTCTGCTAATATATTCCAATGGACTATCCATATTAAAAGGAATTGATTGGTATTTAACAGTGGCAAGGCGCTGAATATTTTTCCACCAGATATTATAGTTTATTGGATAGAAAATATTTGAGTACAAATACTTATTTACAACCATTTATTCAATTAAAAAGTGCACCAATTTTATTTAAACTTGTGTGACATTCTATGTCAAAACCACTTATCAAATGTTAAGTCCTTTATTACCCTTTATACAATCCTTTGATATAAATATAGAAATCTTATTAAAATTTTTTTCTGGAAAACATTAGAGGACTTATATGATCAGTTAAAGCTATACCTGCAACTAAAGAAAATAAAACACACCCCCATAAGAAATTTTTCAATGAATTGAAAGCATTTCTACTTCTGAATGTTTGGTATATATGTTCAGAAAGTTTTTTAGTGAAGTATACTGCCCCATTAGAAATAAAAATGTAAATAAATAAGCATGCAAAATAGTACGTATATATATTTAAGATATGAGTTTTGACTTGTTAATTTTGACATTTTTAGTTAATCTCATGCCTTCCAAATTGCAAAATCTGAAAGTTGTACATACCAGTTTCTTTTTTCACCATTTCATAGTGTGAATTTATATTGGGCAAATACCTAGCTAGAATACGGATGATCTACTCCAGGTATTTGTGTTTGTTTTGCAGCTAGGTATGGGTATATTCAGGCAAAGAATCTAGATCGGGTCGGGCACAGTGGCTCACGACTGTAATCCCGGCACTTTGAGAGGCCAAGGTAGGTGGATCATAAGGTCAGGAGATCGTAGCCAACATGGTGAAACCCCCTTTCTGCTAAAAATATAAAATATAAAACTAGGTGGGTGTGGTGGCATGCCTTGTAGTCCCAGATACTCAGGAGTCTGAGGCAGGGGAATCACTTGAACCCAGGAGGCAGAGGTTACAGTGAGACCAGATCATGCCACTGAACTGCAGCCTGGAGACAGACTGAGATTCCATCATCTCAAAAAAAAAAAAAAAAAAAAGAATATAGTTGGACTTAATGGGTGCAATTTCCTGGCTGTTCCTTAGAGGAGGTGGGTCTATGGCTTTTATTTTCTTTTTTCACCTCTCAGTGTCTGCTCTCAACACCTGGTCTTGAGTGGTCTTTCACTGTGTGAATGAACATCTTTCCATAGAAATTCTGAGGACATAATACACAAGAGGCTGGAATCCAGATAACTTTTTGAAACAACGTGCCTGACACACTCAAACTTTTACATGACAGAGAAATTACTTTTCTTTTTAAAAATTTTCTTTTAAATTTTTTAAATTTTATGGGTGCATAATAGTTGTATTTATGTATAAAGTACATGTGATGCTTTCATATAGACATAACGTGTGACAATCAGATCTACGCATCATTTTTTAAGCCACTCTTATTTTATGTCTCTGTTGTACTTATTTGATGTCATAGCCTAACTAAACTATTCCCCATTGAGAATAGTTGGCAAGTTTACAGGAAGAGTTTTGCAAGTGAGCAATAAAAATGCATATACACATTTCATATATATGTCATGTAATATACATTAAGTATTTCCCTTGAAGTAATTAAGATGATTCCAAGCTTAGATTTAATGAAATCTTTATTGTATCATCACTGATAACCCTGATAATTTATCACTAGATTACTAAATTTGCTCTTTTACTTGTATAAATTTTTATCAGGATTTTCTTTAGTGTGTCTTATTAAATATTTTATACTTACAGAGTCTTGGGAGTTTCCTATTCTATCAGTTTGATTCAATATGTCAATAAATTTCCAACTCTGGCCAATAAATTTCATCTGTCCTCCAATGCTTTTAATTACATTTGAAATATATACTGTGAAATGCCTTTGTTTTGACAGTGGATAAAAGTTTTGCAAGTGTTTCCACAGAAAGAGAAGGAGTCTTCTCTGTGTGAATTTAATCCACCTTCCCTCAAAGCATGGTCCAATACCTCATTTAGCAATCAATATCTGAGTCTTTTCCTTTATAAAACAATGTAATGCAAGGATTTCTTGGCGTAACTTCCTAACAGGGAGATGATGTTTCTCAAGACATTTTTGAAACTGTGAAATGAAATAAAATAATATTTTGATTTTTTTGTGGATGTAAGAGAGATATGCAATTCTCTAAAATTTACTAATTAGAATAAAGGAATTTATTTTCAATGTTGAATTGTAAAATAATTCATGGCAAATAAGATATGAGACATTGAAAGATAATCGTTAAAAACTGCAATTCTGGCCAGGAATATTGGCTTACCCCTGTAATCCTAGCACTTTGGGAGGCTGAGGCAAGGAGATCACCTGAGGTCAGAAGCTAGAGACCAGCCTGGCCAACATGTTGAAAGCCTATCTCTACTAAATATACAAAAATTAGACGGGCATGGTGGTTCTTGCCTGTAATCTCAGCTACTTGGGAGTCTGAGGCAGGAGAATCACTTGAATCTGGAACGTTGAGGTTGCAGTGAGCTGAGATCATGCCATTGTACTCCAGCCTGGGTAGCAGAGCGAGACTCTTCTNAAAAAAAAAAAAAAAAGAAAGAAACTTGCAATTTCTACAAAATATAGTATTTCATTAAACTTATTAAGTTACATTAAAAAAATATGTTTTAAAAATTGACTCAAAGTTACATGGAAAAGCATCAACTGCCAGCCTGGGCTTCAGAGCAAGATCCTGTCTCAAAAATAAAGAAGAAGAAAAAGAATCATAACTGATGACAAGTTTTGAGGATAGTGGAGGCTCAGAAAAATTATTGCAGGTTATGAAAGAAAAATATCCTGGGTCCCCAAGGTCACTAAGGAAAACTGAAGCTGGAAATTACTTAGGGCAGACCTGCTTCCCATTCTATTCAAAGTCACTGCCCACTCAGATAAATGCATATCTGATTTGCCTCCTTTGGAAAGACTAATCAGAAACTCCAAAGGATGTAACCATTTGTGTATCACCTATCTATGACCTGGAAGCTCCCTCCCTACTTTGAATCTTCTTCCTGCCTTTGTGTCAAGTTGTCCTGCCTTTCCAGAATGGACCAATATACTTCTTAAATATATTAATTAATGTCTCATGTCTCCCTAAATGTATAAAACCAAGCTATGCCTTGAACACCTTGGGCATGTGCCATCAGGACATCCTGAGGCTGAGTCATGGGTACATCTTCCACCTAGGCAAATAATCTTTCTAAATTAACTGAGACCTGTCTCAAATTTTGGGGGTTCACAAGGTGTGTCAACAAATTTATCAACAAAAGAATGTGGTAGGATTGCTGTGATCTTCAAAGTATGTGTACAAAGATAAATCTAAGACTATTAAGATAGTAGATTGGTTGAGATATATTCAAGTAAATCCATTCCAAGATCTCACTTTCCTATTAGGAAATGTCCAAAGAGAGCTTTTTCATTTCTGCTTTTCCACCTCAATCACAATTGTCTATTTTTCTCTATAAATGCACAAAACATTTCCATTTTTAACTTAACATCATGCGTTTCTGGATCCTTCTAGGACAACAAAGAGTCGATTTGATTCTAAAAGAAATACCCCATAGAAGCTAAGCAAGAAATATTAAAGGGGACAGTAATTGATTACATAAGAAAACAAAAAACAAAATCATGGCAAGTCTTCATACTTTAGGTAGTAGATAGTTACATTAGAGTCAGATTTCAAAAGTAATAGGATTGTCATGCAGGCACGTATTAATGTTTCTATTCAAATTGAAAAAAGATGTAAGACATTTTCTGACAGAAAGTAGGTCTGATGTAGCTGATTGGTTTGACTGTGGAGGCTGGCCTTGCCAGTTTGTTTACGTGGTGGGCATTTTACACACATTAAACAAGATAAATATGCTGCTCTGAAGTTTTAATAAAATCTTATTTAAATTTTACTTAAAGCATTTATACAATATATAATATGGCAAAAATTACATCTTTGCAATTTAATAAATGTATGAAAATTTCAGTTGTCAACTTAAAGGTGCATTCAGGAGTTTAGTTATTCATAAGACTAAGAAAGTAGGAAAAAAATGAAGAAAATTGGTTTTTATGGATTGCTCTTTTGCCATTTTTATGAGTGGTGATGAATTAATAGTAGTACCTGTTTGTCACACATTATGATTCATTCCCACAAAACTCTCCTGCTTGAGTGCAAGCAGAGCAAAAACAGAAGGGTATGTTCACCGGGTGTGTGTGTGTGTGTGTGTGTGTGTGTGTGTGTGTGTGTCTGTGTGTGTTTATCACAGAGGACAATGAAATGAGGAGCAAGGCTATTGAGTTATTAGGATATTAAGGAGGATAGAGTATTGAATTAGAAGGACAGAATGGATGAGATGAAATTTGAAATCAAGAGGATGGATTTCTGAAATTATTACATAATGTTCCTGCTGAAGAAAGAGGAAGGTGATTGAAGAGCTCATTTTAACCCTTAAAATGACTATTTATATTGGAGCTTTCTAGGAAAAGATAAAAGTTGCGGAGAACATGATTAATCCATATAGTGATGTGTTAATTTAATTTAATAATTATGGAATCCGTGGTTTGCAGTCATCATTAAGACACAGTAATCCTCTTTAATTGTGTCCCAGTTTTTGGACTGGGGAAATTTTAACCAGCTTGTGTTCTTTCAGGGTAAGAGTTTAACTTCCTGTGTTGACTGTTGTCCTAGGTAACCCAATTTATTTTGACAAAATTATTGGGTTTTCTTTTAAACATAATTTTTTTTGGAAGCAAAACATTAAGAAAATAAATAGAGTCAATCTTAAACCTCAGTGCATCTTTAGAACACAACAAAAATCATTCACTTGGTGAATAAGAATAGAATTATATGGAAATTTGAGGTCTTTGAGGTCCTGATTGAAAGATTGTGAATAAAGGATGGAACCGCAATGAAACACTGGAGCCACTGTTGATTTCTTCAAAAACACCAAATGAACATAGTGATTGTGATCTAAAGAGACACTAAAGAAAGAAGATGTGTGCTGTAAAATATGTAAGCCTAGGTTGAGTTTAAAACTATTTTAAGAAGGCAAAAGATTTATACAACAAAGACATGGAATCAACTAAGTGACCATCAACTTCATTGTTGATTCATTAAGGAAATTGTGGTACATATACACCATAGAATATTATACAGCCATATAAAAGAACAAAATAATGTTCTTTTCAGCCACATGGATGTAGCTGGAAGCCACTATCCTAAGCAAATTAATGTGAGAACAGAAAAAAAAAAATACTGCATGTTCTTATTGGTAAGTGGGGGCAAAACACTGGGTACATGTGGACATAGATATGGAAACAATAGACACTAGGGAGTGCTAGAGCAGAGAGAGAAGAAGGGGACAAAGGCTGAAAACTTTATTTTAGTGACTATGCTCACTACCTGGGTGATGGAATTATTTCTACTACAAAACTCAACATCACAAATAATATACCCATGTAACAAACCTGCATATGTATCACATAATTGAAATAAAAAAAATTGTAAAAAATAAAGATTCCAAAATGAATTTAAGTAATCCCTATAAAGGACTCAGAATTTTATAATAAAATACATATAACCTAATGTTAAAATAGGCAAAGGATTTCAATAGACATTTCTCCAAAGAAGTTATATGCAAATGGCAAATAAATACATGAAGAGATGTTTTCCATCATTAAACATTAGGGAATGAAAGGGAACCATGATGACAAAACACTTTAAACTCACTAGGATGGCTATAATAGAGCATAAAAGGGGTTATTTTAGGTGTGAGGAAATCAGAACAGTACTGCACTGCTGTTAGAAATGCAAAAGCCTTCACCCACTTTGGAAAACATTTTTTCAGTTCTTCAAAGTGGCAAAGAAGAAGTTACCATAATATGCAGTTAATCTACTTCTAGATAGATAACCAAAAGAAACAGAAACTTACATCCTCACAAACACTTATACATACATATATATATATATATATATATATCAGTTTTATATTAGTAGCCTAAAAGTGGTGACACCACAAATGTCCATGAACTGAAAACGGATAAACCAAATATGCTCACCCTTGCAATGAAATATCATTCAACAGGAAAAAATTAATGACGTACTGATACATGCTACAACAGGGAAGAAACTTGGACATACTTTTTTTCTCTGGAAAAGAATATAGTCATAAAAGACATTGTGTTGTATATTTCAATTTTTATAAAATGTCCAGAATAGGAAAATCTATTGAAATAGAAAGGAGAAGGTGTTACCAAGGACTGAAGGAGTCAGTGAATTGGAGTGAGCAGATGTTGAGCCCCAGCTAGTAGATATGGAATTTCTGTTTAGGAAGATATAAATTATCTAATCTATTTTGTGGTGATGATTTCACAGTTTGGTAAATATCATGAAGCCACATTAAATTGTAACCTTTTATTTGATATACTGCCAAACATTATCTGGAAAAAAAACTTGGATTTAGTATTTAAAATACTGCTTTCTTTTGATTCCAAGCCTCTTCTTAAGCAATAAAATTTTTGTATCAAGTTTTCAAAATTGGTCACACAATTTTAAATTATCAACAGTGAAATTATAGCATTTTAAATAGTCTGCAAATATGACTTATAGCATAAATACCTTTATGAACTAGTAGTACGTCCTAGAGGGAACACTGGCTAAAATTGGAACTAAAACACGTCTATTGAAATGGTTCCTAAAATAGTTGCTATGACTTTATGTTTTGAGACCCTCAGGCTAATGTCTGGACCATTACCAACTAATTTATTCACTCAACTCGTTTGCATTTTCTGTTAGAAAGTATTGTTAAGGGATCTCTCTCAGATTCAAATATTGACAGACAAAAAAAGAAAACACTGTGGAAATTCCTTAGAAAGTTTTGATAAGTGACCTGAGGTAAAGTTGAACTAAAGAATGCTAGTATAAGGAACACTGAATTTTTTATTCACCAGGTTTGGCTTGAAGAATGGGCTTATTGGGGTCTCCGTCTAACTTCTTTCTTGAGCACTTTCCTATTAATAGACATATAACAAAAAAGGGTAGAGGGAGAGAGAGAGACAAATAGTAGTGTTCTTAGCACAAAAAAAAAGAATGGAAGTTTTCACATCTAATCAGATGATCAAAGGGTCTCTAGGAAAGGTGTCTTTTTTTTTTTTAACACACGTATAGGAAATTAAATTGGTATTTGAGGAGATTTGATACAAAGAAATTAACATTCAGACCCAATTTAATTACTTACCAGTAATTATCAGGTTCTGAGAGACAGTCAAGCTACATGCCCAAGGACTAGCAGAAGCAAGTGCTATTTCTGAGTGGAAAGCATTGAGACATAGAGATGAATACAGCTAATTTTGCTCTCCTTGGACGTCCAAAATAGTCAAATACTGGCTTTCCAATAGTAATACTTAAACCACTTCATAAGATTTTTATTTATTTATTTATTTTGAGACCAAGTCTTACTCTGTAGCCCAGGCTGGGGTGTATTGGCGCGATCTCAGCTCACTGCAACCTCCACCTCCCACCTCCGGGTTCAAGCAAGTCTCTGCCTCAGCCTCCCGAGTAGCTGGGATAGCAGGTGCATGCCACCACGCCTGGCTAATTTTTGTAGTTTTAGAAAAGATGGAATTTCGCCATCTTGGTTAGGCTGGTCTTGAACTCCTGACCTCATGATCCACCCAGCTTGGCCTCCCAAAGTGCTGGGATTACAGGCGTGACCCACCCAGGCTGGCAGGTTTTTTTAAAAAAAATTGTTTTGTTTTGTTTTGTTTTTTGAGACTGAGTCTTTCTCTGTCACCCAGGCTACAGTGCAGTGGCGCAATCTTCGCTCACTGCAACCTCTGTCTCTAGGGTTCAAGTGATTCTCCTGCTTCAGCCTCCTGAATAGCTGGAACTGCAGGCTCCTGCCACCACCTGCCAATTTTTGTGTTAGTAGAGATGGGGTTTCACCATGTTAGCCAGAGTGGTCTCAAGCTCCCGACTTCAGGTGATCCACCTGCCTCAGCCTCCCAAAGTGCTTGGATTACAGGGATAAGCCACCATGCCTGGACTTCTGTAAGGTTTTTAATGGTATTGGAGGATTAATTATTTGATATCATCCATAGAAAGTTGAACATTTTAACTTATTTAAAATGGGATTATGAGACTGGAACAGAAAACCAAATACCGTATGTTCTCGCTCATAAGTGGGAGTTGAACAAGAACACATGGACACAGAGAGGTGAACAAGAGGGGAACATCACATATTGGGGCCTGTCAGGGGATGGGGCACAAAGGGAGAGCATTAGGAAAAATACCTAGTGCACGTGGGGCTTAAAACCTAGATGATGGATTGATAGCTGCACCAAACCATCATGGCACATGTACACCTATGTAACAAACCTGCACATTCAGCACACGTATCCCAGAACTTAAAGTAAAATGAATATAAATAAATTGAAAAAGCATAAAATGGAATTTGAGAAAGTTCCTGATGAGCAATAAAATGAGCAACTTTTATTTATCTTTGCAAGAATTTACTGAAAATGTTAGGTCGAAGTCATAAATCACATCAATGAAGACAGTGGAGTGCTATTTGTAAAGACAGCTAGAGAGTATAATTACATGAATGTAGTTGCCAGCTGGGTGGAGTACATACTTTGTGTTCAGTGATAAAAAGAAAGAAAAAAGTTTGAAAATGGAAGCCACCAAAGAGAAATAGACTATAATAAATATATGGACACCTCTTAAAAGGCAATACATAAACAAAATCTCTTGAATACATCTAATGAAACATCCACTAAATCACTGGATCCTTGAGACCAGAGGTTCTTTATTGTTAATTGTTATAACTAACTGTATTTAGCTCATATACACACACATATAGATTATAAACACATTTTCGCAAATAAAACTTAGTATACCTTATGGGAATGTGATTTGGACTGGGTGATAAGAATGGAATGCAGAAGCAGAGGTTCATGAAAGATTGTCTACACAAAGTGTTACGATGCAAGTGCCATAAAATCTTACTGATTGACTGGATGACAGAAACTGTAAACTGAACTTCAGATGCCCACTTCAGAAAATGTCTAAAGGACATTGTGGACTCTCCTAAGATGTTCTGTTTACAGAATAAGAAACCCTTTATCTTATGGTGTTAGGATTTCACTATTGTTTTAAAATGTGTCAACAGCATCATATTACAGGTTATATGCAAATGATTATGCTATCCATAAGATTGGGTGTATCACAAAGCTAAATGGAGCTATAATTGGTATGAAAAATTACATCAACCCAGGTCTGAAAGTAATTCACACTTTTAACCTTGGAATACCACAACCAATAACTGTCCAAACCTCTCTCTTGGTGGAGTTTTCCTCTCTTTCCCCTTCATTTCTTTTCATGCATGTGTAAGAAAACTAATTTATTTCACATCACCGATAGATTAAGCTCAGCAAGTGGCATCAAAAACATGGAAAAAGGAGCAGTGAAGGGATGTGATACAAAGCATTCAAAGCAGAGCTGCAAATATGACAGCTGTGACAGCATAGCACTGACACATCAGTGAGAGGTCAAGAACTGTCTTCAAGGCAGAAGCCAGAAAAACAACCACTAAAAAGGAGATCCATTTCCATATAAAGGGGGGTGCAGTGGAGTGGGGTGGGGTGGGTAGGACAATAGTGTAATAGTAAATCTGGGGAATAGGCATTTGAAGCTAATGAATTGTCATAGTCACATTAAAACTGCAGAAATAAGCATTGCATAATACAAGTGACTCTAAAACACATAGTGAGATTGTATATGAAGCAAAAATTATGTTTAAATTATCTCCGTATTCTTTCGCAAAGTAGTTCCATTATATCTAATAAAGCAAACTCTAAAATGCATTTTCTGCCTCATTGCAATTCACGGCAAATGGACCAGATCAACATTCTGAAATTGTAAGTAGATTCTTTAGCCTTCTACTAGGACTTAGCTGTATGACATCAATAACCAGATTTCTGCCTCAGTGAGCAATAGCTCAGAGTTAAAATATTAAATAGACTAAATATTAAACACATAGTTTCTCCAAGGACATATATAGCAACACATGGCGCTTTAGGAAAGAAAAAAAAGCACAAGAAAGATTGTCTGCTGGGTCATCAATTTCACTAGTTTGACCTCTCTAACCCAAAGCGTTTATTCAAATGATTTGGCTCATTTTTTAGCACATATAAATAATAATCTGGTAGATTATTCTTATGTTCATAGAGTAACATGAAAAAATATACTCCTTTCTTTCTCCACTTCTTCCAGCTGTGCTAGAAGTACCTGCAGCTGTCAAATGAAATCAGACGTACATTGGTAGGACCAGGAAGTTAAGTCACTGTCTCTAAGCTTAGCTCTGCCAGCTCTGCAGAAGTGCACAGAATATAACCATGAAGACGCCTATGGCTTTGGCATTAGTGTGACTGGGATTAACATTTAGGAAAGTAACTTAACCTTTTGGAGGCTCACTAATATCATCTATTGAATGAGATCAATACACCTGTTTGATTTTTTTCTGTAGGATTTAATTCTATATAATTTGCGGGGTCTAATAAAGTGTTTGGGATGGGAGAAGAGGCTGGTATTATTATTCATTGTCATCATTGTCACTGTACAGGTCAGAGAATAAGGAAGTAATAGTAATGTAAATCTCAGTTAAGAAATTAGTAAAAATTCTATTCATAACTTCTTGACACGAATTATCCAAGAGAGTAGCCCAAATGAAATTTAAAAATTTAAGAAAATTATTTAAAAAGTGAATCTAAAGGCAGATGTTAAAACAAAGCAAAGAAATACAAATATATAAATGAGAAAAATAGTTATAGGGAAGGAAAGCGCCTTAATAGATTAAAGATAATGTTTAAGAAGGTATAGGATATCAGCACTTAATACATCTAGAAATATTCTATCTTTTATTTTTGCAATTTGTGAACATGTTTTTTATCCTAAAACCTGAGTATTATAACTAATGTAACAACTATACAGGTATAAGCCTTATCCATTCTTTAGTGCTGCCTCCTCCAGGAAGGTCTTTCAAATTCCCTAAAAATGAATTTATAAAGACATTTACCTAATCCTGGCTTAGGACACCTCTCTCTACCTCAGATAGGAATAGGGTGCACATTGCTCTTTCATACTGGTCTGCAAATCCTGCATGGGGGGAACAACTCAAACCAGATTCGACTCAGTCCTCTGTGTGGCCTCTCATGTAGACACATGTGGCTTCACACCAGGCAAAACTGGACCTGCTCATGAATCCTTTTGGTCTTTTTCTATGGTCTGTGTCACCATCCCACACTCAGTCCTTTCTTATGAGCTTCCCTTTGGTATTTTTATCATTTTCTTTTGCTTTTGTATCTTGGTCATAGCCATCCTGAGGGAAATGCTAGATGTACCCCCACGCCAAAATGGCCCCAGTCTACTTCCGTAAATTGGCCAATCTCATCCAGATCTTTAATTCATCCTTACTTCATGATATGATTGCATTATAGGACTCAGTTTTAGCTGCAACATTTTCTATATATGTATAATAAATAAATTTAATAAAAGTAAGTTTTCCTGAAGGAGTTAATAGGTATATTGTGAAAATAGCAACTTGCTTTTCCTAAATGGTATATTCTACATGCTGTTTCATTTGCAACATCAACTATTCTACTATCTAAACAATCTGTGCAAGATCCACAAACAAGTTATTTGAAATACAGCCCATATGGTGTTTTGGAACCTTGAACTATTATAGAAAGTCATCATACAGGCCATGGTTAAACCTCATAGGAATGGAAATACTTAAGAAGAAACAATTACTTTAAAGATCATGTAAAATAAGTGTGTTGAATAATAAACTATTCTTATTTCACAATCTTAATTTGTATTATAATTACTTTATATTTACATGTTATTTTTTAAAGCTTTGTTAATAGAATTTCAGTGTATTAATACATCATTTATTCATATGATAGGCCATGATGTTTAGGTTATTTCAGAGCAAATATTAAGATAGGAAAACAAATGTCCTTCCTTATTATGTGTTTTATTTTACATATGTATTTGACTATTCACACCTATACAGCCTACTCACTCAAAATATAACAATATTGATTATTAGTCTCTCTTTTGTTTTAACCAAAAACAATAGACTACATTATTATTGAAGATACTGAAGAGTGCTATATTTGTATTAGATTTGCCACATCTGTTTTTTGGCTATATGCTTCTGGTAAAAATAGCATTTAAATATCATGTAAACACCACTGAATTCTAAAAAAGTATGTAATCATCTCTAATGATATGTTTCCATTAACATCATCAAATTGTCATTACACAAAAAATATTGCAGTTAGCACAGCAAACCAACTGAAAACCTTTAAAATATTTTATTTCATGTTAAGAGTTATGTATGTAAACAGTACAGTTAAGAGCAGTCACATGAAGGTGGCAAGGAACCACATACTAAGTCCACAAAAGTAGGAGAATAGAAATACAGCACCCACGGATGTAAAGTTCATCATCTAATGTAATCCCTGTAAGAGGAACGTTTTTGAACAAATGTAATTCTTATAATAGGAACATGTTTGAACTTAATTTTGGTTGTGTCTTAGAGAATTCAGAGAACTATTAATGTTTACCTAAATTAACTATGTGAATTCATCTTAAGGGTTTTATTTAGTCAAAAATGCTTTCATTTTCTGTTGTTTTTAGGGACTTAGAAAACTATCAGATATCTGGAAGTGAAGTAAAGCTTATAAAGGGAAAAGCAGTGTGGAACTGCAGTGATTTAAAAGAAACAAGATGGAACCCAGACACTCAGCATTAAAACATATAAATCTGTAATTAATCTAGTGACTCTGATAAACAACCTAATTTCTTGTATGTAACACTCACAAAACTAATTAAATTGAACTAAAATTGTTCAAGAGCTAAATGTTCAAAGTGAACACTAAGTTCTCTGTTATGTGAAAGAACTTGTCGGTGATAAAAACATGTCTGTTGAAAAACCAAACTTGGCACACCTTGTGAATTTTTAAAGAACATTTTAATACAGCTGTTAAAATTTTAACAGTTTTCTCCATCCCAAATGCATCTCTCTCTTCATCTCTTTCAATACCACTGAGATTTGTACTGACAAATGTGTCTATAAAACAGCCACAATAGGATCTTGGTTTGGTCAGACACTCAAATTTGCCATTTAATAAATGCTGGAAGACCACAGTCTAGAAAGACAGGCCACTCCACAATGAATCGCTGAATCTATGAAAAAGTAATGAGCCTACACAACTTCAACGTACTCTTTAGCCCATAAGTTGTAAAATAATTTTTTAAAAGTTAATGCTCTTTTTAGTTACTTTTATTTTTTACTAATAAAAATATATTATTAAATTTTAATTCACAGCATCAAGATTGATTGATACTATGATCAGATACATGAATAATTTTTTTTCTGAAAGATAAGATTTAATATCAAGCATATACACATATTATATTACATATATACATATATATATGTAAATATCCTATCACTATAACATTCATTTGTAAATTTCAAAATTGCTCTTTCCTGTCAGCCGTGGTGGCTCACACCTGTAATCCTAGCATTTTGGGAGGTAAAAGTGGTCAGATCACCTGAAGTTAGGAGTTCAAGACAAGCCTTGCCAACCTGATGAAACCCCATCTTTACTAAGAATACAAAAATTAGCTGGGCGTAGTGGGGTGTGCCTATAATCCCAGCTACTTGGGAGGCTGAGGCAGGAGAATTGCTTGAACTTGGGAGGCGGAGGTTGCAGTGAGCCAAGATCGTGCCATTTCACTCCAGCCTGGGTGACAGAGCAAGAC